>NC_056759.1:28338384-28513384 GCF_018687715.1 Carya illinoinensis
TGCAAATTCAATAATCAAGAACGCAATAAGACCAAAGATTTAATTACTACATAGGTTCATACAAGTCTTTCGATCTCTATACTTACCTATGCTGAAATATCCAAGATCTACCCTATGATTCCCTCTTTCGATAGCAAATCACAAGATTAATTATCATCTAATCAATGGCCAGTTAATTAGAAGCAATAAACTCAGTATAAATCAGATAAACAAAGAGAGAATTGCATTAAATTAGCATAGACAAACAAGCATAGTTCGGAAATAGGTTACATCGTTTTCTTAGAATAAAGTAAATTTAGCTCATGCTAGAAATGGAATTCAACATAAACGAATTCACCATAATTGTTCTGAGAAGATTGGAAGAAAATAAACACTGAAAAATCCTCCTTGCAGCCGTAAATCGTCTTCAAAAGCTCAAGGCGATTTCACCCCAGTCCCCCTAGCTTCACTCGGATCCACCTCGTCCGACTTATGGCTGGAAGAAGTAAGAGTGCCCTTGGTCGTCAACGGGAGAGTAGTCACGAAGGATGGCTACCCTTCCTATCCACCAGAACTATGCCAGCTCCTATCTCAGGAATTCCTAGCAACCGACGTGGTCTCCCCAAGACTCAGTGGGGTGGGAACAACTGGCTTGACCACCAACTAATCACCTTCGGCAGTGCCAACTCTCGTATCCACTGGTGGGCTAGCAACAGTAGCAGTGGATGAGACACCGCCTATAGAGACTTCCCCTCGAGGGAACCTTCGGGCTGAAATGCCCTCCTCTGTAGACTCCAACTCCACCACAGGATTACCTAAAACTTCCTCAGACCCAAGACCGCTAGCCAAGTATCGAGTAGTGGACTCTGATAAAGGAGACATCTCCATGTCCATCTCTGGGAGCAGTTCCACAACACGGGTTTGGTGAGGCTCCCTATCCAAAAGAGCTCCACAAAGTGCATTTGAACCAAATTCCCTCTTCGGGATGCATCCCGTGCCCCACCAGCGCACTCGAGGCCATCATGCTAGGGATCACAGCGAGCTCAACAACTAAGGCTTTGGGAAAGGGGGCATGGTAGACGTACCAAGATCGGGGAACTCTTCCTCCATGGGACCCTGAACTAGCTTTGCTAGAAATGCAAACAAAACAAAAGGTCAGGCTTCGCGGAACCAGGGCACTTGGCATTGACTGCCCTTGAAGTCGAGGTCAGCGAGAATGCAGGGTTGTTCTCATCCTCACTGGGCTTTGAGCGAGCTTTCTTCCCCTTAGCTTCAAGGGGAAAGCTCGAGGCCCATTTCCTTGATAGGTCGAAAGATGGACGAATGGAGATGCAGTGAGCGAAAGCAACAATGTGGCCTACCGAAGAGAGGAACGCTACAAGATTATCCTTCCCAAGAAGAACCTCCGAGTGGATGAGAAAATGATGCTAAGTGGCCCAATCCTGAACAATCATAATATGACGCAACTCGTCAGGTGTGGCGGTTGAGCGCACAACCTTGTCATTGGGAACAAGTCCCCACGAAGCCCTACTCGGGAACTCGACATGATCAATCTGATAAACTAGGTACTCCCATGTGCGGCTAGACACGAAAAAAATAATTTTTTGATCAAGTCCAAGACCTTGCGATTCCGAGGCTTTAGCACCATAAGTGCGCTCATTCCCCTGAAACTACAGATGTCCAAGGCACCCCTCATCGTGTTGTGAGTCAGGAGAAACTTATGGAAAGTCAAATCGGCATGCTCCGAGTCAAACTTCAACAATGCCTTCCGCCACAGGATGCAACAAAATATCAGAATTTGCCAAGGGTTCAAATGGAGTTGGGCAGGGGCCAACTCGAGGAGGTGCAAAACTTTACAGATTGGGCAAGGGAAGAGTAGTCTCAACCCACAGGAGAACATGCTAGGGAAGAGGGCGACACACGACGCCAAGCCATCAACGTTGACAGCCCCCTCGCGGGGGCACCAGGGCCTCAAAGGCCATCATGTCAGAAATGCGACAGGTCATAACCAGCGATTGAAGGAATTCCAGGGAGGTCTCAACATGTTAAAAGCAACCAGCATAACCTAGCTCCTAGGCGTCTGCCTCAGGATGACTCTTGAAACTCCCAGGTTCGATAGATTTCTGGGTGGCCATCTGGAGAGTAGGAACGCAGTGGAGAGTGGAGAATAGGGGAAGCGAAGGAAGAACAAATGAAATGGGAAGAAAGCAGCAAGAGTATTGGTAGAAGTTATATAAGCAATGATTAGTACTCAATACGCACGGGGTATAGAAGGAAGGAGCGATTTAAAGCCCCATGCACACAACACAACCATGGAAGAGAGAAAAAGTCTAATAGCTATCATTGCAAAAAAGATGGAATAATCGTCATTGGGTACCGAGATCAAATCCCCAAGAACTGCATCAGTAATGATAAAGGGAGGGCCAAGATTTGACATTTGGAATAATCAGATGGCCAGTGTTTTAGCTCAACCAGATAGGAGCGATAAGTGGCGATATTAAACACATTTCAAGAAATTCCCATCGGCCTAGTTCGATGAGAATTGACGGGGTAACTGTTGGGGAGATTTTCCCTAAGGCCTCAAGCCCATGAGGACTGACACAGACCAGATATTAGGAGGGTCCCCCACACCCCAAGGGGCTCTAAAAGCCAGACCCAGACCCACAAATCCCCTCAGTGACCCAACTGGGACCTGCGACCCACGTAAGAAGGGCATACGAATCTGGGTCAGGATGGGACGTTATACAAGGAATGTGAAAGGCCTAGCAAAAGGGGAGGGAAGCACGCCAGATGGAGGGGACTGGACCTCACAGCAACACCAAGAGATCACACTGCATTAAAAACACTCACCAGGAAGTCACGCCGTATTAATTACTTAATCTAGAGGCCCATGCTGCATTAAAGAAGGCATGACAAAGGAAATCCCAAGGGGACACCTCTCCACCCAGTCCACAAGGTATGGCCTTCTAATCCCTAGGGCTGGGTATAAAAGCATCCCCAGCAATCAGGTAAAATGATCAAATTCTCAATTAAGAGTTTACTTGCTATATTCCCACTCTCCCATATTTCTTAAGAGTTATCGCTGAATTGGGCATTGAAGGCTTCCCAGGCCATCGAAGGGCTGCCCTTTTTCAACTCTTTCTTTGTAGTCGCAGGCCCATGAGACTGAAGACCCAAATCGTTGAGACCCGGTCCTTAAGCGTACGAAACACGTCGTCAACAACATTTTTAAGGTCGAATTCTCTATATGAAAACATTTCTTATAATGTTAGAAATATTTCCCTTAAATTTGATAAAGTTTTGTTGCATGTACCAAAAATGAAAAAATTTGAAACCCTAATTTCAATTTAATGTTGGGATCATGATTTCAACCAACTTTTAACCAACCAAAATTTATTTTCTAGAAACAAATCTTATATGGTTAGACAGTTGGCTTATAAGCTTTAATTTTACATATCATACACTTGATTCAGTCTTAATATGAGTAAATTATGATCGATTGAAAATTGGTGGTCAAATTCAAGAAAAACAAAAAAAAAGGGGGGCTTACAAAGAAGATGATGAACAGTAAAAGTTTTACTTGTCCCACTCTCAACCATAAAGAGTGTGATCCACCTTTGCATTTTAGGTGCAGTTTTGCTTACATTACAGAATCACATACACATTACAATGACTAAAATTTGTATTTTGATATCCGAAAACATTAGGAATGTAGGTGATAAACAATCTTTACAATAGCAAGTGAAGTAGAAGCAAGAGAGCCTCTTGAGCCAAAACGACACCCACATGCATGGGAGGCTCGTGCGGGGGCTTTCAGTGTCCATTTTTAGTCATGTAAGGCACATGTACTCTTGTGTTAGTCTATAAACTTTATTCATATATTTTTATGTTAAGGCTGAGAGCTTAAACATATTTTTAAATCATTTTTAGTAAAATGTTTTTTTTTTAAATGTGATAATAAAAATTATGTTTAGGACACTTGTCACACTTTCTCAAGTTCAATTTTTATGTATTATATGAACATTTATATAGATTATTTGTGGATGTATGTATTGAATTGTTATTGTTAAATGCATGTTCATATTGAATAAATGTCCATAGATTTGATGACATATTAAACCCTTCTCATTAGTTAGAGAATGTGGGTTCTTTATCCATTGAACCATCATACATAACATTATAACTGAATGTTTGAGTTCATTGGTATTTTGTTATTAAAATGAATAGAATTGACATTGGTAATTTGTTGTACTCATGTATAATATATGTATTTATTTTTATGTGAATGAATAGGGTGTAGCTTATAAGTATATCAGTGACTTGGTGTCCCTATTTGTTTATTGTTTTTCTAGAAGTTTTGTAGTAGGATTTTCTTTAGAAATATAATATTGGGAATGTGATTTTATTATTGAGGCCATGTAAAGAAATTGTTCACATCCATGTGTTCCCGTTTATTGATATACTTTAAGGTTACTTTAACATGATGCATCAAATTACCAGTGAGGATACAGGTGGAGCCTATGCACAATGTATTTAGCACAATAATTATGGATTTTTCATAGTTGAGGAACTAGTTTATATGTGTATGAGTTTTGAGTTTTTTTTTTTTTTTTAAGACTCCTCTATAAACTTTATCCAAAACTAATTAGATATGGTATTTTGACTTATATAGTAGGAGATAATTACTAACTTTTTTATGAAATTTTCGATCTCATTATGTAGAAAGAAATTCCATGGTCAAGATTTTAAAATAATATTAAATATATGCTAATGTCAATCTTGCGCAATAAATGTAATGATATTAACCACTTAGAATATAGTTGCCGACCTTACTAGAGGAGAGAAACTGGGTGGGACTAATTATGACATGTGATATAGGAAAATCTAGTATCAACTTAATGAAAAAAAGGTGCTAGAAAATCTATTCCACCTTATGATACAACCTAAGGAAGGGAAAACTTCCCAATATCATCACGATATGGAAGCCTATTAGGTTTGGGCAAAGCAAGATCGATACGCGCACTTTACCATGCTTAGTAACATGTACAATGATCTTATTGGAGAGTTTGAGAACTGCCCAAGATATATGGAACTAGTTGAAAATTGCCTATGGGGGACATCCGCTATTAGGCTTCGTGCTCTCACTTTGAGGTCGATGTACGCCTCAATTTATGATATAAAGGTTGATGGCAATAATCTCTCTGATGAACAATAAGCTACCATTGTGACATAATCTTTGTCCAAGTCAACATGGGGCAAATGAAGCTTGTTTTTGATACAGTGAAATATTAAGATTTTTAAGATATCTCTCACTATTTGGAGCTGGAGGCGGAGTGCCTAGATGTACACCATAGTACTTTTCTTGGTGCTCAAGCTGGGAAGTGCGAGGCATTCAGGCTTAAGCGCAAGCAACATGGGAGATCTGCAGGAGCGGTAAATAGTCTTGAGCCAAGAGATAGAAAGGTAGTAAAGTGTCACAGATGCAAGAGTGCTGGTAAGGACAAGTCCAAAATGAAGTACTCTAATTGTGGAAAAGTGGGATACTTTGCTCGTGAGTACATTGAGGCAAAGAAGGTATCCACTAAATACAACTCTTTCATTACTTATGTTTGTTCACATATTTTTGTTGCTCACTCAATCCTTGAATAGATTGTAGACACATGAGCAACCAAACATGTAACTCGAGATTAAGTTGGGTTATAGATTATAGAAGAATACCATCTAGGAGACAGTATATTATATTAGATAACGGAACTCAAGATGAAATGCTTGGAGTTGACACCTACCAACTCAAGATGTGTCTAGGGCGCTTGTGACTTCTTCATGATGTGGAATATGCACTTGATGTTCAATGTAATCTATTTTCAATTATTTCTATATTGGAATTTGGTTTTATTTTTCACTTTGATGGCCTTCACCTAGACTTTTATTTGGATAGGGTTTTGTAGGAACATTGTTTTCTTTTAAATGGTTTCTTTGTGTTATATTTAGATAATTCTTCATTTTCTTTTGTGGCTTCAAATGATGATATATGGTTTCTAATTCATTGAAATAACATGCTAGGCTAGGCCATATAGGAAAATATAGAATGACTAGACTATCTAGAAAATGCCTATTGAGGTCTCTCACTAATGTAAGTCTACTTGTTTGTAAGCCTCATTTAGTTTGTAAGGCCTGTAGGAAGTTTTTGGAAATGCTCATTCGGCATCTTATCCTTTAGAGTTAATCCATTTTGATATTTATGAACCTATAATTATGAAGGCACAACATGACGCCTCTTATGTTCTCACCTTTATAGACGACTTCTCATGTTTCAATTATATCTATATGATCTCGCATCGCTTTGAAGCATTCGACTATTTCAAGCACTTTGTGGATGAGGTTAAGAATCAGAAATAAAAGAATTTAAAAATTCTACGAATTGATTGGGGTTGTTAGTATTTGTTTAAAGGGTTGTAGGGACTATGTGAGCAAAGGGGATACACAGGCAATTAACGATTCTTGGTACAGTACAACAAAATGGTGTTGTGAAAAGGAAGAATCGTACCTTATTGAAAATGGTTGAATCCATGGTAGCACAAGCTAACATGCCAATATTTATTTTGGGATGCTATTCTAGTTGCTGCCTACATTTTTCATAAGATATTCAGAGAGCTTAAAGGATTATGTAATGTTTGGTGAACATCTTAGAATGATAGAAATATAGTCAAGTGATATCACATTTATTGAAAATGACTTTTTAAATATTGCTAATGCAAAGAAAGATATTGAACTTTTTGAGTTGCAAGAACTTGAAAGAGTTTACCATTTTTTGGCGAATACGGATAATTATCATATCCTAAAATCCCAGAAGATAGTGGGAGTGACTTGCCTCCCAGTGGAAGTGTACCACTAGAAAGTAATCCACAAGAGTCTCAGTTACGCAGAAGTAAACATGGAGCCATCCTCATCGTCATTTTGAGATTGAAGGAGAATCTTTCATGTGTGCTCCATATAACTTTGATAAGCCTGCTTCTTATGAGAAAGCACTAAGTTCACCTGCTTCAAATAAAATGGTTGGCTACTATAAGAGATGAGACGAATTCTACAACAAAGAGCTAAGTTTGGGAGTTCATTGATCTTCCACCTAGGCTTGACTCTATTGGAAACAAATGGGTTTAAAAATTAAGTGCAGACAGATGGATCAATTGACAAGTATAAGGCATGACTAATGGAAAATGACTATACCCAAAGAAAGGGTATGGGTTATGAAAAGAACATTCTCCTCTATGGTGAGATTTGCTTCCATTCACCTCATTTTAGCTATAGTTGTTGTTAAACTCAAGGTTTCAAGTTTTGTTTAATTATATATTTACACATGAATTTTGATGATAACAAATGAATTCAAAGAATAAAGGAGTCTCAAGCTCAAGTTGTCTACACAATGGAGTCAAGCACATCAAGGAAACAAGCATGGCAAGAAGGGAACAAGTTCACATTAAAGTCATAGAGTAATGTTGTAAATCTCTTAAAAATTTGAAATTAGGATTAAGGCTCAAAATTAATATTTTATCCTAAAACATTAAAATACATTTTCCCTATGTGCATAAATATTTTGAAAATTAAATTTGAAAATTTTGAAAGATGATTGATTGTCATCTTTCACATATGCATGCCTTGATTAAAGGTTTGAACTTTGAAAATATTAAAGATGATTGATTATCATCTTTCACATGTATATGTTTTATTTGAATATTTTCAAAAGTGATTGATACTTTTTTTGACTTATGCAAAATGTAAATGTTTTGTTTGAAAAATTTGAAAAGTAAAGTGTGCTTTTTTTGTCATATGCAAAAAGTAAAAAGATTAGGTTTGAATTTTTTTGAAAAGTAAAGTGTGCTCCTTTTGTCATATGCAAAAAGTAAAAGATTAGATTTGAATTTTTTGAAAAGTAAAGTGTGGTCATTTTATCATATGCTAAAAGTAAAAGATTAGGTTTGAAATATTTGAAAAATGAATGATATTGTCTTTGACAATTTAAAAAGAAGAACCTTTTATTTGATTTTTTTTGAAAAAGTGAATGATGTTATTTTTGACATGTGAATCTTTTTAAATTTGAATATGAAGTCTTATATGCCTATAAATAGATCATTTGAGAGCTTCACATTCACAACATTCAGAGCATACAATATTCATTCAAAGCTTTCATTCTCTATGCTCTAAGCATTGAGCCTTAATCCTTGTTCATTTTGAGAGAGATATATTTTACGTTGTATTGTTCTTATTTCACTCATTGAGGAGTGTTTTCTGATAACTTACCTATTATCAGCTCTTGTATCAGTAAAAGGGTGTGTATAACCCTTGTGCGTGTAGAAAATGTTCTCCACAGAAAATAGTTGAATCACCACATGTAAGGTAATTACAAGTGTAGAGGGTGTTCTACACGGATCCTTTGTAACGGTGTTGTTCAAAGGTGTAATAAGTTTCTATCTTCACCTGAATGAGGTTGAATAGTGAATTTGGGAATCCTCAAGGGGTAGCTTGAGGCGATGACGTAGGTAGTGGGGCCAAACCTCATTAATATACTGAGTTTGCTTCTCTCTTACCTTTACTCTTTATATTTATTGCTATTTCGTATTTTATTTATATTTTATATTATATATTTGATTTATAATTTTTTATTTTTTTAAGACAACTCAATTCACCACCATCTTGTGTTAGTCACTTGGGCAACAATTAGTATCAGAGCTAAGAGCTCTATTATAAAATTAACTATCTTTTGAGTTAAGATTTTATGGCTAACATTGCAGCTTCATTTGGTGAAAGTCAATCTAGCAGTCGACCTTCACTCTTTTGTGGAGACAATTACTAATTCTGAAAAATTTGAATGAGAATATTTCTTCAGACTCAAGGTCGAAAAATCTAGAAATGCATTGTAAATTGACCTTATATTCCAACAAAAGTGGTTGATGGAATAAAGGTCAAAAAGGAAGAAGAAAAGTTTGATTGTGAAGACGATAGACTTTATACTTTGAATTTAACTGCTATGAATTTTTTATTTAATACTCTCAATGGAAATGAGTTTAATAGAATAATGACTTGCGCTACGGTAAAAGAAATTTGGGATGTGATGACCCGCTTCGCGTGTATTTTCGCTGAAGGGTTGTTTTTATTTTAATTAATATATTAGTTTATTTATTTTAATTTATTGCGTTTTAAAATTAATTTTTAATTTATTTGATGTTGTGTTTTATTTATTTTAGTCGTTTTACGGTTTTTTAATCTCTTTCTCGGCGGTTTTATTTTGTTTTCCCGGAGTGAGGATTTGACCTCATCTCTTTCCTACATCTCTTTTTTTTCCCTTTTTTTCCTTTTTCCTTTTTCCTCTTTTCTTTTTCTTCTTTCTTTTTCTTTTTCTTTCTTTTCTTTTTCTTCTTTTTTTTCTTTCCTCCCCGCGTCGACCCCGTCTCTCTCTCTCTCTCTCTCTCTCTCTCTCTCTCTCTCTCTCTCTCTCTCTCTCTCTCTCTCTCTCTCTCTCTCTCTCTCCTCTCCCACGCCGTAAACCACCTCACCCCTCGACCCACCGCCGTCCGGCCACCGTGCGGCACACCGCCCCCACCGGTCGAAGCCCCTCCCTCCGGCGTAACCCCCCACCAAATCCCAGCCCCATCTGGCCAGCCGTTTGGCCAGAAAACGCCCTTGAAGCCCCCACGGTTTTTGCCCCGATCCGCCGCCGTCGCTCCACCTCCGGCCACCATTTCTTCACCACTTCATCACTGGTCCCTTGCCGTCCTAACCCACCCATTTTCGGCCTCCAATAGTCACCGGAACAGCTCCCAAGAGCTAGCTTTCCATTTTGGAAAATCCGGCCATCAACCTCCATTTCCGCCGCCACCCACGGCCAACCACCACTTCCAATAGGTTCATAATCATCCCTAGACCATTCACTATCAATCCCAAGCCCTGGTTTGTCCCCGTTCAAAAGTGGGTATTTTACAACCCACGGCTACAGTGAATTTTCACTGTTACGTTGTTTTTTCTCCGCCGTTTGCAACGCCGCGAGCTTTCTAAAAATACCATATAGTGCTATAAGTATTTTCCAAACCCTATTTTCAGATTTAAATATATATTGCTCATTCAATAATTTTATCTGTTGGTTGGCTGATTCCGGACTGAGTCCGAGGAGTTCGGGGTCGGATGGATGAAGGACGGAGTTGCTTATTTTATTGAATTATGTTGGTTGATTATTTTTGTGCATTGATATGGCATTTACATGGTGCATGCACGTGTGTTTTTAATTAATTGAGAAAAGCCTGTTTATTGGCGTAAGTGGACTTACGGGTGCGTGTGTATCATGACCCCAAGCCGAGATGGGGTATTATCTCGGTGGAGCTCCTCTGGTCACTCGGGAGCGGAATAAACTGAATGATGTCCCCTGGGTTGTCGCTGGGCGACGACAGGATCGGGGGCTAGGGATGCTTGGCTACGAACGCGCCGAGCGCGGAACCGGACATTGCTCGTTAGGTGTCACATGCGTGGTGGTACTCTGCGGTGTGGCACTGGAGCCAGGGTGTGCGGATGACCCCTAGGGGAGGTCATGGTGCATACGGGTTAAAATGGATAATGGTTTGAGATGGTTATGGGCCAAATATGACTTTTGGCGTGATATTTGGAACGGGTTTGTTTTTGGGCCAAATGGGATTTTTTTGGCGTGCGTGGTAAAAATATGATTTTATGGGTTTTGCGCATTGGCTTCACTTCATGCATATTGTTTGACTTTTATATAATTTTATCTTGTGGTATTTGGATTTTTACTTACCTGCGGTACCATTTTTGGTTCCGTAGATTTTGGTGCAGGATTCAAGGAGGAGGAGGAGGAGGCTGAGCCCGAGGATGCGGCTCCGCCGGAGTTTTGAGTCAAAGTTATGCTTTATAGTTTGGTTTAAAACTATATTCGTGTTTTGTAATATTTTATTTATGTATGTTTTAAACAGCTTGTATTACATTAAGAAAAATTCTGGTACTTAGTTATATGACTTTCGTTATCCGCTGCGTGTTTCTTCGTGCACATATGTTGCTTTTGCACACACTTGGCACTCGTCGATAGGGTGGTGACCCGGGTTATCATCATCCGGAAGTCTCGATTTCCCTGTGTCCGTGCGTGGGGATTTGGGGGCGTCACATGGGATAACTTGGAAGTTATTTATGAAGGAACTTCACAAGTTAAGGAATCAAAAATTTATATTCTTACTCATGAATATGAAATGTTTAAGATGAATGATGATGAATCTATTTCTAGTATGCACACTCGTTTTACAAACATCATAAACAGTTTGATAGCTCTTGGCAAAGTTTATTTTAAGGTGGAGATAGTAAAAAAAATTCTCAATTCTCTACCAAAACATTAGGAATCAAAAGTGACAGCGATTCTTAAAGTTAGAGACCTCAATAAGTTCGAAGTGAATGAATTCATCGGGTCACTTATCACCTATGAGTATACATTGAAAAGAGGAGAAGAAGAAGGAAAGCCAAAGAAGAGCTTGGCACTTAAAGTTGTTCATCATGAAAGTGAAAGTGATGAAGATGAGAAAAATGAAGACAAAGATGAAGAAGTTGCAATGATAACAAGAAGAATTCAGAGGTTCTTAAAGAAAAATAAAACTCTTCTGAGGAAATCTTTCAAAAAGTTTTTCAAGAAAGATTCAACTAAAAATGACACTTTAATTTATTATAAATGCAATAAGCCTGGTCATATCAAGCCAGATTGTCCTATGCTAAAGAAAGATCGAAACAAAGGTAAGAGAGCAATGAAAGCTACATGGGATGATGATTCAAGTAGCTCAGATAGTGAAGCAAGCAATAGAGAATCAGCAAATCTTTGTCTTATGGCTAAAGATGACATTAAGGTAACAAATCTTGATAATATTGAAGATTTTTCATATGAAGAATTGTAAAATATTTTAGAAGAGGTATATGAGGAATTTGAAAAATTGGGTATCAAGTATACTGCTTTGAAAAAGAAAAATTCTTTTTTAACAAACGAAATTTATATTTTAAGAAAAGAAAATATCATTTTGAAAGATGAAAATCTTGAGTTGAATAAGAAGAAAACTGATTTAGAAAATATTGTTGAAAACTTTACGAATGGAAAAAAAATTTTGAAAAACTTCTTGGTAGTCAAAGATGTGTTTTTGACAAGGCAGGCTTGGGATATATGTCAAAACAAAAATACAAACCTTATAAAAAAAATTTTGATAATCCTTATACATCAAAGACCAATATTCAAAAAGAGATATTATTATAATCATTCAAGTTCTTCATATATGTCACATGCTATTTGCAATTTCTGTAATAGAAATGGTCATAATTATCATATTTGTCCTATTAGAAGAAATCATATAATGACTATTAGGGCCATATGGGTACCTAAAAACCTTATTTCTTCTAATACTAATAAATAAAGGACTCGGAGAACTTGGGTACCAAAAAAATTATTTTAATTGTTTTTATAGGTATGCATGAAGTCATCCACAAGCAAAAATAAATAGTTTTTAGATAGTAGAGGTTCAAGACATATGACGGGAGACAAGACAAAGTTTTTTTATCTTAGATCTAAAGAAGAATGACACGTGACATTTGGAGACAACTCGAAAGGGAAGATCGTGGGAATAGGTAAAATTGATAATGAATCTTCTCTCATAATTGAAGATGTTCTACTTGTTGAAGGTGTAAAACATAATCTTTTGAGCATAAGTCAATTATGTGATAAAGGATTTACAGTTACTTTCAAAATGGATAAATGCGTTATTTTGAATGATCATGATTGTAATATTTATTTTATTGTTTTTAGAATCAACAATGTTTATACAATCGATTTTGAAGAAATTAGCTCACAAGATACTATTTGCTTTTCAGTTCAAATTAAAACTAGTTGGCTATGGTATAGAAGATTAGGTCATGCCAACATGGAACTTATTTCTAAACTTTCAAAAAATGATCTTGTGAGAGATTTACCAAAAAAAAAAATTCTTAAAGACAAAATTTGTGATGCATGCCAATTTGGTAAACAAACAAAAACTTTTTTTAAAATCAAGAAACATATTTTCACTACTAGACTATTGCAACTGATACACATAGATTTTTTTGAACCAAATAAAGTTGCAAGTATAGGACGAAAATATTATGCATTTGTTATTATTGATAATTTCTTTAGATATACTTAGGTCATCTTTTTTACTCATTAAAATGAGGCATATAATGTCTTTACCAAGTTGTGCAAGGGAATTCAAAATGAAAAGGGTTATACTATTTCAAGTATCCGTGATAGGGGAAAAGAGTTTATTAATAAAAATATTGAAACATTTTGTGATGAAAATAGTTTTGTGCATAATTTTTCTGCTCCTCGAACTCCTCAACAAAATGGGGTAGTAGAGAGGAAAAATAGATCTCTTCAAAAGATGGTAAGAACAATGCTCAATGAAAACAACTTACCTAGTTATTTTTGGGTCGAAGCGGTAAATACTACATGTTATGTTATAAATAGAGTTATGCTAAGGTCTAAGTTAGATAAAAACCCTATGAGCTTTGGAATGAGAAAAAGCCCAACATTGGTTACTTTCATATATTTGGATGCAAATGTTTTATTTTGAATGACAGAGATAATTTAGACAAATTTGATGCAAAATCTTATAAATGTATTTTTCTCGGGTATTCTACTAATAATAAAGTTTATAGAGTATTCAATAAAAAGACTTTGTCTATACAAGAATCTATGCATGTAGTATTTGATGAATCTAATTCTCCACTCTCCAAGAAATCTATTGATGAAGAAACATGAGGTATAAATGACACGGAAAGTCTCAATCTTAACAAAGAGAATACAATAGAAGAAGTTAAACATGGAACCATTAGGAAAGATCATCAAAATTTAATACAAGATGCAACCAAACAGTGAAAATTTGTGAAAGATCATCCAGTGGAACAAATTTTGAGAGAACCTTCACGAGGTGTAAGTACTCGATCATCTCTTAGAAATATTTACAATCATACTGCTTTTCTATCTCAGACTGAACCCAAAAATATTGATGACGTACTTCTTGATGAATCTTGGATTCTAGTTATGCAAGAAGAGTTGAATCAATTTGAAAAAAATGATGTTTGGACACTTATTCTTAGACCCAAAAATCATACTATTATTGGAACAAAATGGATTTTTAGAAAAAAGAAAGATGAGTCCGGAATCATTACTAGAAATAAAGCTTGACTTGTAGCCTAAGGTTTTAATCAAGAGAAAGGAATCGATTATGATGAGACATATGCACCAGTCGCAAGATTAGAAACTATTCGAATGCTACTTGCATATGCTTGTTATAAAGATTTCAAACTTTTTCAAATGGATGTTAAAAGTGCTTTCTTAAATGGTTTTATAAATGAAGAGGTATATGTTGAGCAACCTCCAGGTTTTGAAAATCATATTTCACCAAATCATATTTTCAAACTCACAAAAACACTCTATGGACTCAAACAAGCTCCTAGATCTTGGTATGAAAGACTCAGTGGTTTCTTGGTTGAAAAAGGTTTTTCAAGAGGAAAAATCAACACAACTTTTTTCATTAAATATGAAAATGATGATATTCCTTTGATTCAGATTTATGTTGATGATATAATATTCGGTGCTACTAATGAAAATGTGTTAAGTTTTTGCTAAGAATATGCAGAAAGAATTTGAGATGAGCATGATGAGAGAACTTACTTTCTTTTTCGGACTGCAAATTAAGTAAGTAAAAAGTTAGGCATTCATCAATCAATCAAAATATATTAAGGAATTACTGAAGAAGTTTGGGATGGAAGGTGCTAAGGAAATTGGAACACCAATGAGCCTATCAACTAAACTTGATAAAGATGAATCTGGTAAACCAGTTGACTCGAAGATATATTGAGCTATGATTGGTAGCTTATTATATTTAACAGCCAATAGACCAGATATTATGTTTAGTGTGTGCTTATGTGCATGCTTTCAATCATCTCCAAAAGAATCATATTTAATTACAGTTAAACAAATTTTTAGATATCTTAGTGGTACAATTAACCTAGAGTTATGGTACCCTAAGCACACATCTTTCGATCTAATTAGCTACACAAATGTAGATTATGCTGGTTGTAAAATAGATCGAAAAAGCACTAGTGGAGCATGCCATTTCTTAGGTCATGCACTAGTTTCCTAGTTCAGTAAAAAATAAAATTCTATTGCACTATCTACTACTGAGGTAAAATATGTTGCTGCGGGTAGTTGTTGTGCTCAAGTTCTCTACATGAAGCAACAACTTAAAGATTTTAAACTCATGTATAATCACATTCCAATCAAATGTGATAATACAAATGTTATAAATCTTTCAAAGAACCCAATACAACATTCTAGAACTAAGCATATTGAAATAAGATATCATTTTCTTCGAGATCATGTGCAGAAAGACGATATAGTACTAGAGTTCACAAACACACGATCAGTTAGCAGATATTTTCACAAAACCTTTACCAGAAGATAGATTATGTATGATCAGAAGAGAAATAGGTATGATGCATGCTATGAATATCTCTTAAAAGATAGACCAGAGTCAATAAAAATAGAGAGAGATTTTTAAATACTTTTATATAAACTTGAGATTCTTAGCCTCATGTTTGAGACGTTCATTCTCTTCATACAATATCATGCCATTCTTATCCATGGGAACTGGCAAGCGGAATGAATAATCTAATAAAGATTTTAACTATTTATTTTTCTGCCGAATGATTCCTTCTCTTGTGTGAGACTCTTGAACAATTTGTTGAAGTACAACAATTTGTTTTTTAAACTTTTCAACTTCATGATTTCTAACTTGTAGCCGCTGAGAAAAAGCAACAATAGAGGAGGAGTAGCGAGTCCCAAGACTCACCAAGTCGTAGATAGCATTGGAATCTGACCTATTAGCCAAATTATTATTTTCTTGCTGCAACATGGCACCAATGGCAGTTGCAGAAAGGACAAGAGGTTGAGGTGTAGAATATCTCATGGATGAATCCAGAGGAATGTTAGAAAAATGAGCCATTAAGAAAAGAATTGAGAGCTTAAAGCGAGAATGTCGAAGGAATGTAGATGAGTTATAGAGATGAGAAGAAAATTTGATGCGATTGGATGAACTTTAAGACTGATTTTATAGATATAGTATAAAGAACAAGACAAGCTATCATCCAAGTCAAGGAAAAATGTGATTTTTTTATCGATCGGTGAAAATGACATTTTTTTAGAAATTCGGAGCCTTCAATCTCGTTTGTCAACAACATCAGGCAATTTTTTTTCATCAAGTATTTGTTGCTGAAAAAAAAGGTAACAAATGAATTTTGAACCCATTGTTTCAAGTTTTGTGTAATTATATATCTACACATGAATTTTGATGATAACAAATGAATTCAAAGAATAAAAGAGTCTCAAACTCAAGTTATCTACATAATTGAGTCAAGCACATCAAGGAAACAAGCATGAGCAAGAAGGAAACAAGTTCACATTAAAGTCATAGAGTAATGTTGTAAATCTTTTAAAAATTCGAAATTAAGATTAAGGCTCAAAATTAATATTTTATCATAAAGCATTAAAATACATTTTCCATATGTGCATGAATATTTTGAAAATTAAATTTGAAAATTTTGAAAGATGATTGATTATCATCTTTCACATGTGCATGCCTTGATTAAAAGTTTGAACTTTGAAAATATTAAAGATTATTGATTGTGATCTTTCACATGTGCATGTTTTATTTGAATATTTTCAAAAGTGATTGATACTTTTTTTGACTTATGCAAAAGGTAGATGTTTTTGTTTGAAAATTTTGAAAAGTAAAGTGTGCTCCTTTTATTATCTGCAAAAAGTAAAAAGATTATGTTTAAATTTTTTTGAAAAGTAAAGTGTGCTCCTTTTGTCATATTCAAAAAGTAAAAAATTAGGTTTGAATTTTTTGAAAAGTAAAGTGTGGTCATTTTGTCATATGCTAACAATAAAAAATTAGATTTGAAGTATTTGAAAAATGAATGATGTTGTCTTTGACGATTGAAAAATAAGAACCTTTTATTTGATTTTTTTTTTGAAAAAGTGAATGACATTATCTTTGACATGTGAATCTTTTTAAATTTGAATATGAAGTCTTATATGCCTATAAATAGATCATTTGAGAGCTTCACATTCACAACATTCAGAGCATACAACATTCATTCAAAACTTTCATTCTATCTTCTCTAAGCATTGAGCCTTAATCATTGTTCATTTTGAGAGAAATATAGTTTGCACTGTATTGTTCTTATTTCACTCATTGATGAGTGTTTTTTGATAACCTACCCACTATCAGCTCTTGTATCAGTAAAAGTGTGTGTATAACCCTTATATGTATAGAAAGTATTCTACATAAGAAATAGTTGAATCACCACGTGTAAGGTGATTGCAAGTGTAGAGGGTGTTCTACACGGATCCTTTGCAGCGGTGTTGTTCAAATGTGTAATGGGTTTCTATCTCCACCTGAAGGAGGTTGAATAGTGAATTTGAGAATCCTCAAGGGGTAGCTTGAGGCAAGCACGTAAGCAGTGGGGCCGAACCTCGTTAACATACTAAGTTTGCTTCTCTCTTACCCTTACTCTTTATATTTATTGCTATTTCATATTTTGTTTATATTTTATATTGTATATTTGATTTATAATTGTTATTTTTTTAATACAACTCAATTCAGCCCCCTCTTGTGTTAGTCATCTGGGCAACAGTTGCACATCTAGGCTTGAAATTTTTTCCAATGATGTGAAAATTGCAATTATCAATATAGATCAACTAGATGAGGAGATCTATATGAATAAACATATTGGTTGAGGTTGAGGGACAAGATCGCATAATATGCTAGTTGAAACGTTTCCTTTATGGCCCTAAACAATCTTCTCGACAATAGTACTTCAGATTTCATGAGGACATTACTTCAATTGACTTTGAGATGCTAGAAGAAGGCCATTGTATTTATATCAAAAATATAGAGGAGTTTTCTAATTTTGTTTTTGTACATGGATGCCGTCTTATTAGTTGGAAGTTATATGGAGATAATTATTGCCACGAAAAAGTGGTTATCCTCTACTTTTGAGATAGAAGACATGGGTGAAGTAAATTATATGCTTGGAGTTAAAATGTCAAGGGATCGATTTAGGAAGCATTTTGGTTTGTCTCAAGAGACTTACATTAAGAAAATTCTAGAACAATTCCGCATGCACAACTCCAAACTCATAGACACTCCAACTAAGAATGGTTATACTTTGAGCCTAGAACATTTCGACCATTGCCCTAATAATGATGAGGAAAAGAAAGAGATGTCTAGAGTTCCTTATGCAAGTGTAATTGAAAGTTTGATGCACATTATGTTGTGTACACAACTTAACATTTGTTTTGCTATTGAATATGTTAGTCGTTATCAGAGTAACGAAGGGCATATTCATTTGCAAGCAGTTAAGAAGATTTTTCGATACATTCTTGGGATAGTAGACCTTGTTCTTTGCTATTAGAATGGAGACATGAGACTAAATGGTTATAGCATTGCTAATTGGGCTAGTGATAATAATGAGTATAAATGTATGAAAAGTTACACATTTATGCTGAGTGAGGGAGTTGTTTCTTGGTGTGGTAAGAAACAATCATGCATGCTTTGTCTACGAAAAAGTCAAAGTATGTTGCTTGTTCAGTATCTGTACAAGAGGTTGTTTGGTTGATGAGAGTTTCTCAACGCCTTGTGGTTATGGCTCTTGCAGATGAAATTGTAAGATATACAGTGATAGTATGGCAACTTTGGCATATGCCAAGGATCCTAAATAGCATGGTAGAACCAAATATATAGATTCATTTTCACTACATTTGAGATGTTATTGCATGAGGTGAGGTGATCCTACAACATATCTCTACAAGCAAGCAGTAATTGATCTTCTTACTAAGATTAGAAGTAGAAATGTTTTTTAAACTCATGTTAGAAGTTTGGGACTTCATCGGATTTGATAGATGTTATATTAAGCACACTTCAGGCTTTATTGTACATTTAAAACTATTAGTTTCTATTATATTAGTGAGATTATTGTGTTTATCTCATATTATTAATTAACTGATACTAAGTAACAAAGACATAGTATAAAGATGTCACAAGGCAAATATCAGTCCATTTACATGGAGGATCACCATGGCATTTGAATACCGAGCAAGATGTTGTGAGTTGTAAGACGGGCAAAGATCCGGATTTTTGAGAATTCTAATTCGCTTGGGCTGATTCAAATTAACTTTATTTAAAAATAATGATTAAGTAATGATTAGATAAAAAAATTAAAAATTAAAAATTTAAAAATGTTTTGCATTTGAATGATATTTGGAAATAAAATTATTCAAAATTTTGAATTTTTTTTCCAAATAAACCCTTAGTCTTTAAAAAATCCAAATTCCAAAACAATAATAAAAGACGTTTAATAGTGTGGAGGTGATTGGCCCCCTTACAAAGTAGCAAGTAGCAAGGGGTCTAACCACGTCTAAAATATGGTTTAAGGGTAGCAACAAAACCATGTAGGGAATTTTGGTCCAATTCCAACTAAACCCTTTGTGTTGTCATCAAATAAAGAATTTATCTTAAAGTATGATGTTGTATAAATGAGACTTTTATACCCTTCAATCAAAAGTTGTCACACTAGTTTTGTTTAACCATAAGTAAAATGCACTCATTAACACATAATCAAAACTTCTATTTTTTTTTTCTTTTGTCAAGATTAATGGTTGCCAGATTCCGACCACCACAAGCTACTAATGGCATTTCTTTTGGTGAATTTTCAATGATTATTATTACTTCGGTTTTCTTTCAGGATGACAACCACCACCACAATCTCGAAAGATGGACAGAGTGGTAAGTAGAGGTGATTTAAAAATAAGTAACGTTACATACAACCGTGGATTGTACAAACGTCGTGCAATAGCTTTAAAAAAGAGTGGGATCCACTATTAAAAAACTAATATTTTTCATGTGGGTCTTGTAATTATTCACTTTTTTTCAAAATGACTGCATAGCGTTTATTTACTCACGACTGCAACTATCGTTTCTCTTTAAAAATTAATCAAGGACAATAGCTTTTGTTTAAAACTTTAATAATAATCCCATGTGGTCTAGTTTATTCTAAGAAATGTCTAATCCTTAGTTAGCAACTTGTGGTCGGAGGGTATAATACTTTGATTTTATATGGCACATTCATCTTTTAAGAATGAGACTACTCATTATGGGAACTAAATATCCCATTAGGCTTTATATGAAAAGTCTTGTTCCTCCATCTATCTTTTGGACAACACCATTGACACATGTATAGAGATATTCACACCTAGTCATCATCCACTCAATCACATAAATAATTAAAAACATTTTAAAAAGCTAAACTTAAATAAAAATTATCAAGACTTGGTGGGACAAAATGTATACTTTTCCATATTTAGCGACAACTACCTCAACATAATCATTGCAAACAATTTCCCCGATGGTAGTTACTATCATAGGGAAGACCCCTCCCCTTTTTGAGCGGCCATAACCCACTCAATATGGAAAGGGGAACTCCTCCCCATCACACTCATAATAAGGTGATTACAAGCCACCTCTATTGGGGTGAATTGGTTCTTTTTTTATTTGTGCATCTTCGGGATTAGTTGAGATACTATTTTCTACTAAAAATAACATTATAAATAAGATAACATGATTGTTGAGATCCTTGGGTTTAATGGTTTTTTTCTAAAACTATATTATAGATTCAAATCTTTTAAACTTATCGCTAGGGTTAAATGCCTATTGTAAGGGGAATTTTCCCCCTGACCAAAGGCTCACAGACTAAGTCCAATAACACAAGAGGCCCAAGCCGACCAAACGACCTACCGGCCAAATCAGAGGGTCCCAAGCCCTGGAACAGGAACTAGTCTATGATCTTGAACGCACGGGAAATCCACCATAATCGAAATGAGAAGCCTGCTGGCATACATTCCCTGGTAGAATACGACAGTGAGCCATGCTACATTTAATGCACCATCCTAGAATGCCACACTGCATTAAAGGAGCATAGCGAGAGGAACTGCTGAGGAGATACATCCCCCAGACGTAGGGAATGGGTGTCTGACCTAAAAATTAGGTATATAAGCCAATCCCCAGGTACTTAGAACTCACTCTGAATTCTCTACTTACTTACACTCTGCTCTGAGACGATACTGACTTTAGCATCGGAGACTCCCCGTCCACCACCACGGTCCCCATCTCGTGGTATTTTCTTTGTGTCTGTAGTCCTATGACCAAAGACCTGAGTTGCTGAGAACCCAACCCAAAGGCGTACAAAATACGATGTTAACATGTTGTTATCTATGGGATCTTTATAGACTTCATGTGTCTTTCACATGCCTACGAGAACATGTTCCCATATAGATTGGGAACAAGAAGAAGCAATTTTAACAAATATGGAAGCTAGATTAGCTACGATGGAATAGCTGGTCAAGCCAGGGTATGATGTAGAACTAAGCAACAACGAACTTGTCGAGTCCAAAAATGCTGGACAAGATGGCCAGGAAGATGGGCACCTCGTCGTCAGTAGACCAGGTACTTACTAGCACAGGCTTACCATATAGTGAGGAAGTGATCGCAGTACCTTTACCATTGAAGTTCCCCCATGGAAATGTATGATTGGACCTGGGACCCACTCGAGCACTTCAAAACCTTCAACGTGCATATGATCCTACATGGTTTCCCCAAGGAGGTGGCTTGTAAAGCCTTCCCGCTAACTTTGAAGGGACTGATGATGGTGTGGTTTGGGTCCCTGGAACCTAGTTCCATAGATAGTTTGGAGGAGCTAGCCCAACTGTTTCTCATGCAGTTTATGGTGAGCAGGAGAAGAAGGTGCCCCACGGCTTACCTCCTCACCATCAAACAAGGGAGGATGAGAGCCTGAAGGCATACCTGACCAGGTTCAACAAGAAGCGTATGATGATGGATGATTAAGATGAAAAGATCACCTTGGCAGTGCTTCTATAAGGAGTATGGCCCCAGTCCTAGTTCATAGCAAAGTTAGCTAGAAGAACCCCTGCCACAATGTGAGAGTTCATGGACCAGACCAAGAACTTCATCAACACCGAAGACATGCTTCATGCTAATCGAGCCAAGGAAGAAGGAATTTGAATGGGGAAACAAGAAGGTGAAGGCCCCAACTAGCCCGCTCACAAAAAGATAGAAATGAGACAGCGCGATAGAAGGAAGGAAGAGCCCCCCTCGAAGGGCTTGGGATTTCGATTAGACCAGAAGGTGCTCACCATGCAAAAGGACGAGTGCCAACTAGCCCAAGAAGATGATCAGCCGGCTCACCATTACTGCACCTACTACCAGTCCACTACCCATAATATAGAAGACTGCCACTCCTTAAGGGGAGTGAGGGATTAGTCAGATTGGTCGACACTAAGATATGCCCCCGCTTGCTGACCAGAGCAAGTATGAGGAAGGTGGTCCCAGGGGATAAGCACTAATAGGGGCGATAGGCCAAGAAGGGCAGCAAGCCCGTGCTTTGATAAGGGCAATAGGCCAAGCAAAGGCCTCAGCGTGGTCCCCCCAATTGCCACGCCGAGAAAGACCATCGATGGGGGATATTAGAACCATAGCAGAGGCTCATCACTCATTTGAGAGAAAGGCACATGTTAGCGAGGCCTGATACTGAGAGGTGTATTCGGCTGCGTACCACCCAGCCAAGTACAGGAAGAGCGAACTTGCCCCCATAATCTCCTTTGGGGAAGGCGATGTGAAAGGAGTCATTTTCCCACACAATGACATCTTGGTGGTGACCATGCTGTCGCCAACTTCACCACAAAGAAGATCCTTGTCGACAATGGTAGCTCGGCAGACATCCTATTTTGGGAAGCATTCACTCGCACAGGAATTGAAGCTACTTGACTCCAACCAGCTCCAATGCATCACTTAAGGGCCTATATGGGGAGACAGTTTAGCCAGTTGGGAGCATCACTCTATTGTTTTGGTAGGCAGTGCTCCCTACACGACCTCTGCCATGGTTGACTTCCTGGAAGTGAAGGCCCCATCATCTTACAATGTCATAATTGGCCGACCAACCCTCAACAACTCGAAGGCAATCACCTATACCTACCATATGAAGATGAAGTCTCGACATCTCAGGAATTGGGAGAAATCTGGGGAGAACAAGTCCTGACGCGAGAATGCTACATGCTAGAGCTAAAACCAAGAGTTGGTAGGGTACACATGGTGTGCCCCCAACCCATTAAGAAGGTGAAGCCTTGGAAGAGGAGTGGAGGAGACCAGTGAGAAGGGTCAAGTATGAGCCTCACATGAAGTCGCAGCTAGCTTTCGTCAATGACTCAACCTGCCAGGCTGGAGGAGGAATGGAGAGCGCTTATAAGAGGAAAAAAATGGGAGTGAGAGAAACAGGGAGAAAGCTGATCTTCCCCCGTGCGAGAGCCTTGTAAATTTGTAATTTACATTTATAATTGTTGTGCAAACTTTATTAATGAAAAACATAATTTTTTTCAGGAATTGAATGTGTAAAATCGACATCTCCATCAACACATATCTCCATCAATGAATATCTCTACTAACAAAAATCTCCATTGGCAGAATCTCCAAAGACAACCTACTTCCCTATAGGGCACTGAGTAAGTGCTACTCTATCCTTCCTGCAGATGAGTGTGGGCCAGCCTTCGACTACCCATCAATTTACCTTCCTCGTGGGCTTCAATAGGTATGAGCAGGTCCAGTCCCAAATTACCCGATACTTACCTCTCCGGGGGTGCCAAAGGGTGAGGTAAGCCTAAGGCAGTCTTATCCCTCCTGTAAGGGAGAGTGGGTCGGGCCCCTCGGCTACCCCATAACTTACTCGGACCTTTTCCACGATGAAGTGGGATGAGTGCCAACCTATTCCTCTCACTTACCTTGCCTGTGATGTTAACAATTGGGAGCGGGTACACAAACAAACTGCCCGAACATATTACCTCCCCGCAAGGGTCAACAGGTGAGTCCAGCCCCCCATTGACCTAGCCTTCCCCAAAGAGGAGAGCGGGCTCAGCCTCTTGTCGCCCAAACGAATTACCCCATCCCTATCACGGCGAAGTGCGAACCAACTATTTAGCTGTCTAACATTTACCTTCCCTACAGGGCACCAGGGTGATGGGTGTAATGCCTAAGGTTGCTTGATTCCTCTCGTGATGAAGTGCGGGCTAGTCCTCAGCTACCCAAAAACTTACCTTCATTGTAGGAATCAATAGGTGCCAGTAGGTCCAATACTTACCTCCTCGTGGGGCTCTAAGGGGTAAGGTGAGCCAAAGGCCCCTTATCCCTCCTACAGGGGAGAGCGGGTTTGGCCTTTCAGCCACCCGACAACTTACCTCAACCTCTACCACGACGAATAATAGGCTCAGCGCTAGCCTAAACCTCACTTACCTTCCCCACGGTGCCAATGGATTGGAGTGAGTCCAAACACTAACTGCCCAAACAACCTACCTCTACGTGAGGGTAAATAGGCAGAACCAGCCCTCGACTTAGTCTGACCTTCTCATTGAGGAGAGCGAGTCCAACTTCTCAGCTGGCTGAACAATTTACCTTGTCCCCAATGCAGTGAAGTGTGGACCGATTACTGCGCTGTCCAAACATATTACCTCCCCGGGGGACGAAAGAAGAGGGTATGGCCTAAGGCATCCCTACCCCTCCCCTCAGTGGAGTGCGTGCTAGTCCTCTTACTACCTTACACAACTCCAAACAAACTATCTCCTCTAACGGAATGCCCATGGTCCGCACTGCTCCTCAGTAAGACAACTCAGGCTAGCAAGTTCTAGTGTTTATTTACAGTAAATGGTTTGACTTTCGCAGCAGAGGCAAGCACTCACTACTTGCCTTCATATTTGGGAGCTTCAATAGGGCGAGTCCAGCCTTAATGTGCCGCTCGAGCCCTCTTTGCTTAGCGCACAGGATGAGTCCAACCTTAAGTCGTCGCTTGGCCTCTACTAAAGAATCAAGGCGAGCTAAGCCTTAATGTGCCACTTGACCCCTCTTGCATAATGCAAGGGTCAAAAGGGCGAGTCTAGCCCAAATGTGCTGCTTGGTCTCCTTTGAAGCAGTCAACACTTGAGAAAAGTCAGGAACCACCAAACCTCTAGGGTTACCAAATAGGCAGGCAAGTCACTTAACTACCCGGCCACCTTCATGCACACCACAAGAAAGGAAGAACACCTCTCGCCATAACCAAGCTTTGTGCTCACACCTTACACGGCTAAGCCCAACTTGCTGGCTGGGGAGACCGAAGAGAAGGGAGGGCTTAAAGCATCCCAGCCTCTCCCTGCAATGTGGAAAGTTACTTGCCTATGAAAGGAAACAGGTGATCCAGCCCTTGACACCAGTAGCAACATCTCTTATCCAGCACTTGACCCCCCTCCCCCCCCCTTCCCGGGGGGCAGGAGGGTGCAAAGTATATGTAAGAAGTGCAAACAAAAGAAATGCAAAAGGGACTAACTTTAAAGGGAGCCAGCAAGGAGAGGTGAGTACCGCGCTCCCTTAGGCTTGCTCCTACCCTAGCTCTTGTAGACTATACCAACAAAGAGGTCTAGGCCCCCTCGAGGGTGCCCATTGGGTTAACTGGTGGGGGCATACAGGAAAAACAACAAAGTAAAACATGCAACAGAAAGAAGAAAGGATGCTCACTCATTGATGACTAAAGTCTTTACAAAAGGAAGATTGCTATGTCTTTACAAAGGGCCTTACAAACAAACAAGGGAGATGTATACATATGAAAAAGGAAAACATTTAGCCAACAAGCTTGGGATCGGCGGTTCTGTCCAAGAGCTCACAACCCCTCTTTTGACCCTAGCGTAGTTAGAAACCAAATTAATAAGGAGTGTATCCTATTAGCCGCCATAAGCCCGACTCCTCAGTACCAGTAAGCCCGCCTCCAAAGCTATTAATTACCCTATTGCACCTCCGCCAACAATTCACAAGACAATCATTAGGGGAACCATCATCTGAGAAAATAATTATCTAATGGAACTGGTAGACGGGAGCCTCTGGAGCATGATCATCATCGCTCACGGGAGTGGCTACAAGGGGTAAGCCTTGAGTTAGTCTTGACAAAAGCCCTCGGCTGGAGAGCATTCACTGCTCTCTAGCCACAGCCACGGTAGGAGCTCCTGACCCCGGCCAAGTGCAAAGGGTAAGCTCCGATACGGTCATGAGAAATGCCAGACTAACAAACGGTATGGTCGGTGTGCCCAGGCCCCACCGCCCCTTAAACACACCACCAAGTGACAAGGTATAGCACAACCTCTCAAAGTCTGGGCATCTTCTTCCAGGGAAAGTACTCCTAAATTGAAAATGACTGACATTTTTTACTCTGTCTTCAGCGCTTCCAACACACCAGGTCCACAACTGAATGCCTTGAGAAGCCGTCAAACTTTTGCTTTTGTATAGACCTATAGAGGGCCTTCATCCAAAGGGCCTCGAAAATAACCTGAAGGCTCATCAGCCTTGGAGTTCTCTAGAACAGAACCCATGCAATAAAATTAGAAGGGCCCTAAGAGCTTGAAGGGCAGGAAAAGAGATACGAAGACCACCAATTGTGAAGGGTCCTAAGTGCTTATATAGGCACTCGCAGCAGTTCATACCCCGATATTTTGGAAACGTGCTTATCCCATGATGCTAGTGAATCTGGCACGAATCTCATGGCATGTATTGCGTGAATCTTAGAGCACACACTACGCGTATCTCGCAGCGAGCGCTGCACAAACCTCACACGACACGAATCTCGCAGTGAGCTCTGTACAAATCTTGTCCTACACACCATTCAACGCAAGGGGTAGAGGCCACCTATCACCATTAATGCAGAAGGACGTAACAAGCGTGAAGCACAAGGGCCACCCTTTCCAAGAAAGGAGAATATCAAACCATAGTTGCCTGAGGAAAGACGCAATTGTCGAGGTGAGTGGAGAGTCCCATCAGATCAATTAGTAGAAAAAAGAAAAAGAAAAAAGGAAGAATGACAAAACAACTGCAAAGCAGAGCACGTGGCAAAGCAATGAAGAAATATACTTGTTTATTAATAATCAAAGTCGGTACAAAGGCGAAGAATAAAAAAAAAAAAAAGTGCATTACATCAAGACGATAGTTAAGGAAATACGAAGTCAGGCAAGGGGGCGTTGAGATCTCCTCAGACTAGACAGATCCCACCTCAGGAGCGTCAAGGTCTACTACAAGCCTAGTGGGGTTGGCCTCAGCAACATCAGGGGCTACCCCAACACCCACAAGATCGGCTACCCTGACACCCTTATGATTGGCCGCAGGGGCTTCATCTTTGGGAAGAAAGGCATCCAGGATCATCTCTTGACCTAGTTCGCCACCGTGCTCAAGGGCATATAGGTCGAGCTCAAGTTTGTGAAGATTGAGAGCTCTCAAATGTACCTCAAGCCCTCACAAACTCGCTTGAGGGTTCTCAAATGACATAATCCCGCATCTTCTTAAGGCCTTCGACATACCCATACACCTAAGCTTGGTCGTAGACGAAGATGGCCGTTCTCATCTGGCCACTTAGGTAGGTGACGACCTCCCACAGCTGAGATAGGTCATTCTACAGAACCTCGATAACCACATCTTGGGCAGATATCCTTTGTTGGGTTGCCACAAACTCTTTCAACGCCCCATCTGCCCTCATCTTCTCCTGATCAACCGCGACCTGAGCTGCCGATAGCGAGTCCTCTCGACCCTTCAAGGAAGTCAAAAGGGATTAACACTCCCCCTCCAGCAACTTGAGTTACTGAGTATCAGAGTCCCAACGACCTCTCAATTCCTCATTCTCTGTTGAAGCTAACCCAACGACTTCTGAAGCACTACCACCAAAGCAGTCAAATTGTCAGCTAACTCCTAGGCTGAGGCGGCTTGCCCCTTCACTGTCGCCAACTCCACATAGGCCATCTCCTAGCCACTCACAAAGAAATTGGCAAATATGTAGCCCCACAAGGATCCAGCCACCCGCTATAGGGCCTCTGCCTGAGCTCCCCCAGCTTCTAGATGGGTGGATGCTGAGATAACCTTCACCAGGCTATCCATGGGAGGTGGCTGCTGGGCCACCCCCACACTCTCGACTTCACCCGTAACCTCCTTGATCGATCCAACAGCTAAAGGATGGGGAGGGTCCTCAGTCACGGTAGTTGATCCTCCTAGGAGAAGGAGCATTTTTTTTCCTTGTCATAAGCATGCAGGCTGCCCTCCTTGGAACTCGTGATAGTAGTGGCTGCAACCTCCCTAAGGGCTAGCAGGACAGCCGTAGGGGACTCAGCTCCCATTCAAGGAGCCTTCTCAGCCGATTTAGCGGCCTACACCACTGGTAGGTCAATAGCAGTGGTAGTGGGTAAGACACTACCTACAAAAGCTTCATCACAGGGAGGCCCAAGCAAAGGCGTACTCTTTTCAAAAGAGTTGGACCCTTCTGAAAAGTCCCTAGAAGCACCCCTAGAGACTTGGACCCTGACCACGAAATGAGCAATGGAGGAAAAAGAAGGAGTCATCTCCATGTCAACCTCGGGAGGTAGGACAACTAGGGTAGACCGAAAAGGGGCCTCCTCCATAAGGGCTTCCCATAAATGCATTTGAAGCATGTTAGCCCATTGAGATAGACCACATGGTCCCGCGAGTGCGATAGGCACCTCTGAATCGACCACTGACACGAGCTCCACAACTAAAGCTACAACAAGAGAGGAAGCAGCTAACGTATCAACCGGTGGAAATTCCGCCCTCCGGCCTATTTGCAAGGCCCTCAAGAGACACTCGAGAGGCTAGGCACTGAGCAGGCGTCACTAATTTCGGCCGCTGCAAGTCAACCACCTTCAACAATTGACCCATAGGGGGCTGGTCGCTATTGGCCTTTACCTCCTTTGCACGAGGGGAAGAGCACGAGGTTTCTTCCCCATGCCTTTGATAGGAAGCTTGGGGAACACTTCCTTAGCAAGGCAACGGGTGGCCGAATAGAAATGTTGTGGCCGGGATGAATGGTGTGATTGATGGGAGGAAGTTGCACCAAATAGAAATGCCTCAAGAGTGGTCGTTAGTCGCACAACCTTGTCACTAGGAACGAAACCCCACCAGGCCTTGACGGGAAACTCAGCATGGCTAATCTACCCAATGGGAAATTTCCAGCCCCAGTGAAACACAAAAAAGGACTTGTCGGACCAATCCTCAATTTTGTAATACCGCTACTCCAATATGACAAGGGCATTTATCACCCTGAAGCTACAAATGTTCTCGGCGCCCCTTTTAACATTATAGGTCAAGAGGAATTCACAGTAGGTCAAGTCGGCACACTAATGGTCAAATTTCAATAGTGCGCACTGCCATAGGATACATTAGCGTATTAGGATCAGCCAAGCATTCAGGTGAAGTTGGGAGGGAGCCAGCCTGAGATGGTTCAAAACTTAGGGGACAACGAGGGAAATGCAACCTCAGCCCTAAGGAGAACTTGCTAGGGAAGAGGGCAATGCATGATGCAAAACTGCCAGTGTCGACAGCTCCTTCCCATGGCCCGAGAATCTCAAAGAACACCGTTTCTAGGACTCGGTAGGTAGAAATCAACGACAAAAAAATTCACAGGACGCCTCCGAGCGCCAGTGGTGACCAACATAGCCCAGTTCCTAAGTGTTAACCTTAGGCAAGTCTTGCTGGCCTGAGACCATGGGTTCATCAGACTTCTTGGTAGCCATTAGAAGTAGGGATGAGGAAGGAGGCAAAAAGAAGAACGGAGACACAAGGAGAAGGCAATCGTGAATAGAGGAGAACAACAAGGATGGGTCAAAGCTTATGTAGAAGAGTAGTGGTTGGCTTACAAACTTCCACCTTCCACAAACTGAACATGGGAAGTGGAGTGGTTAAAATCCCACAGACATTGAAGAAATCAGTTGGCAACCATTAATGTGGAAGAGATAGAATGGCTGGCCGCCATTGAGTACCATAACTCAAGCGTCGAGAGACGAGCTAGTAAAATCGAAAAGTGAAGCTTTGGCATCAAATGACGAAAGGGAGCCCAGGGGCCTAACACATGGAGGAACTGAAAGGCAAAGGGACCATCCCGCTTGGATAGGGAAGGATACCAAGTGACGACAGCAACGCAAAGGCCTGAAAGGAAAGAAGAAATTTCTACCAAACTAACCCCATAGGAATTGGTGGGGTAAATGTAAGAGGATTTTCCCCCAGGCCAAAGGCCCAGAGTTTGAGGCCAATATCACAAAAGGCCCAGGTTGACCAAACAACCCACTAACCTAATCAAAAGGTCCTAAACCCTGGAATAGGAATTGGTCTATGATCTTGAATGTGTAGGAAACCTACCATAATGAAAAGGAGAAGCTTGACAGCATGCATCCCTTAGCAGAAGAGGGCAGAGAGCCATGCCGCATTTAATACACCGCTCCAGAAAGCTATGTTGCATTAAAGGAACATGGCAGGAGGAACTACTGAGGGGTCAGAGTAAGGGCGTCTAACCCAGAAATCAGGTATATAAGCAAATCCCCAGGTACAAGGAATTTTCTCTGAACTCTCTACTACTCACTTACACTATGCTTTAAGACAATACTAACTTTGACATCAAAGACTCATCGGCCACCACCACAGTCCTCGTATAGCAGTGTTTTCTTTGTATCCACATGCCCAAGACTAAAAACCTAAGTTGCTGAGACCCCAACCCAAAAACGTGTGAAACACAACGTTAACACCTATTTAAGAAAGATCCCTCCATTCAACTTCACATGTTATAATCAATCTGACTATAAAACGATCGTATTTATGAATGGTTAGCATACACGTTAGCAAAATATTAAAAAACATAAAATTAAAAATGAAAAAAGCTAGCCACTTTTGACCATTTTAAGATGGCTATCGTTGCCACCCCACGAGTAGTCTGATCTAGGTCACTCAAAAGGGTGCTGAAGTCAATCACCCCACGGTAGCCTTGTGGATCACCTTACAACTTATATATCCTTTTTTGTTTTTTCTCTAAAATATATTTATATTGAAATTGACTATATATAAAGTTGTTATGATGTTGTGTGCATGCGCGCGCACACACACACACACATATATATCATGCAAGTATTCTACATCCCCTAAAGAGCCTGGATGAATTGATAGTTTTTAAATAAACACCTAACATTAGATCTAGGGATCGATTAAGGTTTTGTTTGGATAGTGAGATGAAATAAAATGATTTGTGAATATAATAAAATAGTTTGTGAGTAATAGTGAAATAATTTGAGTTAACATATTTTATGGAATTTTGAGAAATGAGTGAGAAAAAGTTGAATAAAAATATTATAAAGATAAAAGGAAATGTTTTAGCCATAAATGGATTATACAAAATTAAACACACAACTGACATGACTTGATGTAATACATTAGATTGTAAAGTTACTATTATTGTAAAGTAGATCTAACAAATCTTATGAAGATATGTTAGTTTGTAGGTTTACTTTTATATAATCACTTTGTGTTTGTAGCAGTTCTCAAGTTAAAATATTGTTAGAATATCATTTTTTTTATATTTTTTTTGTTTTGATATTTGAAAAAGTTGAATTATTTTTTACATTTGTTTAGAAGTTTGGAAAAATTGTCATGATTAGATAATGATTAGATGAAAAAGTTGAAAATTTGAAATTAAAAAGTATTTGTGTTTGTGGTAATTAAATATTGAGATGAGACACGATGAAATGAGAGAAATGAGATTGGATGAGAGGCTTTTGCTATCCAAACCAGATCATAAAATTTTCAAATTACAGGGACTTAAGGGATGTTTGAGGAATGAGATGAGATAAGAAATCTATGAATAGTAGTAAAATGATTTGAGTTATGATGTTTTATGAGGTTTTGGAAAATGAAAGAAAAAAAGTTGAATAAACATATTATAAAGTTAAAATATTGTTAGAATATAATTTTTTAATATTATTTCTGTTTTGAAAATTGAAAAGGTTGAATTGTTTTTTGTATTTTATTTGGAAGTTTGAGAAAGTTGTAATGATTATATTATTTATATGTTGGAATTTGGTTTTACTTTTTACTTTGATGGCCTTGGACTTTTATTTAGATAGGGTTTTGTAGGAACATTGTTTTCTTTCAAATGGTTTTTTTATATTAGATTTAGATAATTTTTTATTTTCTTTTGTGAATTCAAATGATGATATGTTATTTCTAATTCATTGAAATGACATGCTAGATTAGTCCAAATAGAAAAAGATAGAATGACTAGATTATCTAGAAAATGCCTATTGGGGTCTCTCGCTAATGTAAGCCTACCTATTCGTGAGACTTATTTAGCTGGTAAGGCCTATAGGAAGTTTTTAAGAAAGGCTCCTTGGGCACATTATCCTATAAAGTTAGCCCATTTTGATATTTGTGAACCTATGAATGTGAATGCATGACATGACGTCTCTTATTTTCTCACCTTTATAGATAACTTCTCATGTTTCAATTATGTCTTTCTGATCTCTCATCACTTTGAAGCATTGGACTACTTCAAGCGCTTTGTGGATGAGGTTGAAAATCAAAAATAAAGAAATTTAAAAACTCTACGAACTGATTGGGGTTGTGAGTACTTGTCTAAAAGGTTTGAAGGACTGTGTGAGCAAAAGGAGATACACAGGCAATTAACGATTCCTGGTACACCACAACAAAATGGTGTTGTGGCAAAATGGTGTTGTGGAAAGGAAGAATCACACCTTATTGAAAATGGTTTGATCCATGATTGTGCAAGCTAACATGCCAATATTTATTTTGGGGATGCTATTCTTGCTGCTACCTACATTTTTAATAAGATATTCAGAGAGCTCAAAGGGCTATTGTAATATTTGGTGAACATTCTAGTAGAGGAATGAGGGAAATATAGTCGCTTGATGTTAGATTTATTGAGAATGATTTTTTCAATATTGGTGATGCAAAGAAAGATCTTGAAATTTTTGAGTTGCAAGAACTTGAAAGAGTTATACCATTTTTTGGCAAGTGCAGATAATTATTACATCCTAAAATCGCAAAAGATAATGGGAGTGACTTGCCTCCTAGTGAAAGTATACCACCAGAAAGTGACTCACAAGAGTCTCAGTTATGCAGAAGCGAACGTGGAACTTTTCCTCGTTGTCATTTTGAGATTGAACAGAAATCTTTCATATATGCTCCGTGTGACTTTGATAAGCTTGCTTCTTATGAAAAAGCACTAAGCTCACATGCTTCAAATAAATGGTTGGCTACTATAAGAGATGGGATGAGTTGTGCGACAAAGAGCCAAGTTTGGGAGTTAGTTGATCTTCCACCTAGGCTCAACTCTATAGGAGACAAATGAGTTTGAAAAATTAAGCGCAGGCAAATGGATCAATAGACAAGTATGAGGCATGACCAATGGTGAAAAACTATAGCCAAAGAAAGGGCATGGGTTATGAAAATATATTATCCTCTGTGGTGAGATTTGCTTACATTTCCCTTCTTTTAGATATAGTTGCACATCTAGACTTGGAATTTTTTCAAATGGATGTGAAAATTGCAATTTTCAATGAATAACTAGATGAGGAGATCAATATGAATCAACCCGTTGGTTGATATTGAGGGACAAGAGCGCAAAGTATGCTAGCTGTAATGTTCCTTTTATGGCCTTAAACAATTTTCTAGATAATAGTACTTTAGATTTCATAAGATCATTACTTCAATTGACTTTAAGATGCTAGAAGCAGATCATTGCATTTATATCAAACATATAGAGGATTTTTCTAATTTTTTCATTGTACATAGATGTCATCTTATTAGCTGGAAGTGATATAGGGATAATTGTCGCCACAAAAAAATAGATGTCCTCTACTATTGAGATCAGAGACATAGGTGAAGCAAATTACGTGCTTGGAGTTAAAAAGTCAAGGGTTCTATTTAGGAAGCTTTTTGGTTTGTCTCAAGAGACTTCCATTAAAAAAAAAATTCCAAAAACATTTTGCATGCACAACTCCAAACCCATAGACACTCCAACTAAGAAGGGTCTTTGAGCCTAGAACATTTCAATCATTGCCCTAAGAGTAATAAGGAAAATAAAGAGATGTCTAGAGTTCTTTATGCAAGTGCAATTGAAAGTCTGATGCATGTTGTGTTGTATACACGACCAGACATTTGCTTTGCAGTTTGATTGGTTAGCCATTATCAGAGTAACCCAGGGCATGTTCATTTGTAAGCAGTTAAGAAGATTTTTTTATACATTTTTGGGATAGCAGATCTCGTTCTTTGCTAGTAGGATTGAGACATAAGACTGAATGGTTATAGCACTGTTGATTAGGCTAGTGATAATAATGAATAAATCATGGTTTTGAATTTCATGCCGTGCAGGCCAATACTGAAATATGCCGTACCGGCCGAGTAGCCAGTACAGAGAAGACCATTGTTTCATACTAATCATAATTTTGGCCATTTCGGTAGGTAACGACCAATATTTCAGCTCGTACCAGCCTATATTTCAGCCCTTACCGGCCCTCGGCATTTACTTTTTTCTTCTTCTGTTTTTCCATTTATTCAAACTACAAGCTCATTTTTTGACCCACAATTCAGACCAGGCTATTTATAATTTATATATATATGTATTTATATATAATTTATTCATATATAGACTATTATTTTGAAATATAATTTATATATATAATTTATTCATATATCGACTATTCCGAAACGATATCTGTATCAAAATATTTTGTTCCAGTGCCTTGACAGGTACGACCTTCGATACGGTATTCAAAACTTTGGTATAAATCCACGAAAGGTTACACATTTATGCTCAATGAGAGAGTTGTTTTTGGTGTAGTAAGAAACAATCATGCATTATTTTGCCTACGATAAAATCAAAATATGTTGCTTGTTCAGCAGTTGTACAAAAGGCTATTTGGTTGACGAGATTTTTTCAATGCCTTATGGTTACGGCTCTTCTGGATGAAGTTGTTAAGATATACAATGATAGTATGAAACTTTGGCATGTGCCAAGGATCCCAAATACCACCGTAGAACTAAATATATAGATATTCGTTTTTACTATATTCGAGATGTAATTACACAATGTGAGGTAATCCTACAACATATCTTTACGACTAAGATGGTAGCTAATTTTCTTACTAAGATTAGAAGTAGAAATGTTTTCTAAACTCATGTTAGGAGTTTGGGACTTCATCGGATTTGATAGATGTTGTATTAAGGACACATTAGACTTTATTGTACATTTAAATCTAGTTTCTATTATATTAGTGAGATTATTGTGTTTATATCATATTATTAATTAATTGATATAAAGTGAAAAATACACATTATAAAAATGTTACAAGGCAAAGGTCAATCCCCTTACATGGATGATCATCTTGGCGCTTGAACACCGAGCAAGATGTTGTGAACTGTAAGATGGGCAAATATCCAGATTTAAGGAAATTCTATCCGCTTGAATTAATTCGAATTAACCTTATTTAACAATAATGATTAGGTAATTATTGGATAAAAAAGTTAAAAGTTAAAAATTAAAAATTAAAAAGTATTTTATATTTGAGTGATGTTTAGAAATAAATTCATCAAAATTTTGAAAATTCTGTGCAAATAAGTCCTTAGTGTTAAAAAAAAATTAAATTCCAAAAATAATAATAATAAATGTTTAATAGTTTGGAGGTGATTGGACACCTTACAAAGTAGCAAGGGGTCGGACCACCTCTAAAATATGGTTTTAAGGGTAGCAACAAAGCCATGTACGGAATTTTGGTCCAATTCCAACTAACGTGTTGACATCAAATAAAGAATTTATCTTAAATTATGATGTTGTATTAATAAGACTTTTATATCCTTCAACCAAAAGCTGTCACACCAGTTTTGTTTAATCATAAGTAAAATGCACTCATTAAAGCATAATCAAAACTTCTATTTTTTTCAAGATTAATGGTTGCCTAATTCTGACCACCACAAGCTACTAATGGCATTTCTTTCGGTGAGTTTTCAATGTTTATTATTACTCTGGTTTTCTTTCAGGGTGACAACTGCCACCCCAATCTCAAAAGATGGACGGAGTGGTAAATGGGAGTGATTTAAAAATGAGTAATACTATTTACAGTCGTAGATTACACAAATATCATGCAGTAGCTTTAAAAAAAATGGGATCCATTATTAAAAACTTAATTTCTTTTCATATAGATCTCGTAATTATTTACTTTTTTAAAATAATTACACAATATTTACACATTCACGATTATAACTATCATTTCTCTTTAAAAATTACTCAAGGACAATAGTTTTTGTTTAAAACTTTAATAATAATCCCATGTGGTCTAGTTTATTCTAAGAATTGTCTAATCCTTAGTTAGCAACTTGTGGTTGGAGGATATAACACTTTGATTTTATACCGCACATTCATCTTTTAAGAATGAGAGTACTACTCATTATGCGAACTAAATATCCCATTAGGCTTTATATGAAAAGTCTTGTTCCTCCATCTGTCTTTTGGACAACAACATTGACACATGTATACAGAGATTTATACCTAGTCATCATCCCACTCAAATCACATAGATAATTAAAAACATCTTAAAAAGCTAAACTTAAATAAAAATTATCAAGACCTGGTGGGACTGAATGTATAATTTCCCATATTAGGCTACAACTACCTCAACATAATGATTGCAAACAATTTTCCCGATGGTAGTTACCATCATAAGGAAGACCCCTCCCATTTTTGAGTGGCCACGATCCACCCAATATGGAAAGGGTAACTCCTCCCCATCACACTCATAATAAGGTGGTTACAAGCCACCCTTGTCGGTGTAGACTACTTCCTTTTCATCTATGCATCTTTAGGATTAGTCGAGATACTATATTCAAACACCTGGTATCAATAAAAAAAGTACATAGTCATGGACGAGATATTTCCTCTCGCGATGTCATTAAGCATCCTCGATATGAGGAAACCTTCATTTCGTGTATTTATATTTTGAATAATTTTTTAATTTTAATTTAGATTTATATATATTTTTATCTAAATTGTTTGGAACATAAAACTTTCTAATTCAAATACACAAAATTTTCAAAAACTATCTCATCTTATCTCATCTCGATTCAACAATCTCATTACTATTTATAAATCATATCAACTCATCTCTAAATCCAAATGAAGCCGTGTCTTTTCTAATCCTAATTAATATAAAATAAATTATAAATTATGCAACAAACTTTATATATGGAAGACTTTATTTCTAATGATAAATACAGCTTTAATTAATTTAGATTAGAAAACTATAATTAAAGATAAGTTATTAAATTCAAAAAGCCAGTAAAAATTTCAAACCGTATTTTTGGCACAAAAAACTTTTTTCATCCACAAATAAAATAATAATAAATCATCTGAAAAAGTGCTTCTAGACACATAACTAGATAACTTATAATTAATATGCATTATTATATATTAATATAACAATCTAATTAAATATACACACATTATGTATCAAAATGGACAATAGTATATATATATATATATATATATATGAAATAACGATACGAGCTAAATTTATGTGAGTAACACTGAAAAATAACTCATTTATCAAATCAATTGAATCAAGAATTTAGTTCAAACATATAGAGTTGGCTTCTTCTTTTTTTTTTTTTTTCTAAAGCATAGTTAGCCAAAACATGTGCTGCCATCTTAATATTTCTCCTTACATGAGCAATATTCCAATAATCAAACTGATTTAAAATCTACTTAGTATCCCATAGCAACACACCCGAGATATGGAACATAGATGAGTCATTTTTTATGTTGTTAACAACTTGCAAAGCATCCCCTTCTAGCATTTTTTTTATAGAAGAGGACGGTACTCAAATTTTAATGATTGCCCTCACTTATGGCCAAAAAATACCATAGAAACAGGCATGACACTTGGAGTTTAAAAATAATAAGAAAAAACCCACCCCAGGCATCAGAAAAACATTTTATAATAATCCACCTATACATTGAACTAAACAAATAAACTTTGTAAACAAAACCAAACGAATACAACATAGACGGCGAAATAAAATAATAAGCATCAAAGCAATAAATACAAAATGAACAACAAAACAACTACGTAGCTCAAATTGTAGAAAGTCCCAGTTTATCCAATCTGACAATGCCTCTCAATAATCTATCTCTCTTGCATTATCCTTCTTAAACCTATCTCTCTTGCAAGCATAACAGCTTGAAGAGCTCCTTGCAATTCTACTATGAATGAGTAAGTAAACATATACTTTTGTAGGCTTCTTGAGGCTACCATCCTTCCTTCAAAATCCCTTATGACTATACCAATCCCAACTCTTCCATTCTCTTACTTAACTGCAACATCCTAGTTCACTTTATATATATATATATATATATATATATATATCAGTAGGTGGAGGTTCCCATCTAGAGTTGCAACTTTTTGATGTAGCAGTATAAACTTTTTGTGCAAACTAAGATTCCTGAAAGTCTACTACCATATGTTCTGCCTGCCACATAACTTTAAAAGGATGGATAAAAACATCTTGAAAAATATAGTTATTTCTCCTCTGCCATATCTTCTTATCATAATAAATTCTTGCAATGACTTATGCTCAAGTAAACCACTCATATAGTCTAATAGTTGCATAAAACCTGGTGTAATGTAGCTACTTTTCTAAAATTTCATTGAAAAACTGCTTTAAACATCTATAGCAGTAGGACAATCCCATGAAATGTGAATAACTATTTCTGCATCATTCAAACAAATGGGACAAGCTGAAGACTCAACAACTATTTTCTTAAACAAATTGACCTTAGTAGGTAAAGACTTCAAACAGGCTCTCCAAGCAAAAATCTTTGCTGCATTTGGAATGTTCAACTTCCATAATAGCACCCAGATATCTTTATTAGCATTTGAGCTCGATCCTTGACCTTTATCCCTTTCCACCATCTCTTTATGCAAATGATATACACTCTTTACAGAGAATATACCATTTTTAGAGCACCTCCATATAATTCTGTCAGGGCAATTATAGGCTGAGATAGGGATCTTCTTCACCACATCTGCTTCAGAACTATTAAAAATTAGAGTCAACAAGAGATGTGTTCCAACATCGATGATCTGAATCAATAAGAGCATAGACATAATCCACACTATTTAACTCCTGAACTGGGCTCTGAATTCGAAAAGAAGATGGTTGAGGTGACCATCTATCTTTCCAAACCCTCACTTGTTGTCCATTACCAATTCTCCATAAGGATCCTTCTTCCACTAAATCTTTTGTTGCATATATAATCCTCCAAATATAGAAATGAATAGAAGTTTTGTCTTTGTTAAGCCTTTGTCCATAAGCTTGTTCATAGATGCTTAGGATCTCAATTACTCGACTCCACTCCATAGCAATTGATCTACAAAATAATAGGCTATCATCTGTAAAAAAACAAATGGTTAATAGAAATCTTACCACTAGCAATTAGTATACCAATGATTAATTTGTTTTCCTCAGCTTGATTAAGTAGAGCACGCAAAGCTTCTGAACATAGGATAAATAAGTAATGTGACAGTGGGTCACCTTACCTAATACCCCTTGTAGCTTGAAATGTAGTTTGAGGAGAGCCATTAATGAGAATAGAATAAGAAACTGAATTTATACATCTCATAATCAAACTTACCCATTTTGAGTGAAAACCCATTTTAGTCAACATAGCATGTAAAAAGCTCTATTCCACCCTATCATAAGTTTTACTCATGTCAAGCTTTAATGCCATAAAACCATATCTACCTTTGAGTCTCTTATCCATGGAATGCATGGCTTCATATGCAACAATTACATTATCCATTATTAATCTTCCAAGAACAAATGCACTCTGAGTAGAAGATATTACCTCTTGCAATACAACTTTCAATCTATTAGCCAATACTTTAGATATTAGATTATAAAGGACATTACATAAAGAAATTGGCCTGAAGTCTACAACCTTTCTTGCATTTTTCTTCTTAGGGATGAGAACAATATAGGTTTCATTAATTTGCTTAATGTCACCTTCTAAGTTAAGGAAGTCCAAAACAACATTACATACTCCCTTACCAACTGTTCCCCAATGGTTTTGATAAAAACCAATAGGAAAACCATCTGGCCCTGGTGAACTTAAAGGATTCATCTAAAATACTGCATCTTTCACTTCTTCAATAGAAAAACTCTTGATCAAAGCATAATTCATGTCTTCTGTTATCTTACAAAGAATTAATGCAATATGCTATATTAGCAAGATTTGAAGTGGAAAACAAACCCTGGTAATGGTTGAAAAACAAATATGCAATTGCCTCAACAAAATTAGTGGCTTTCCCATCCTCCATCTCAATTATTTCTATAGAATTAACCCTTCTTCTTTGGTTTGCACAAGTGCGAAAACATTTAGTATTCCTACCTCCATCTTGTAACCATGTATGTTTAGCTTGTTGTTTCCATATGATGTTATCTTCTTCTAACAGCAATTCTACCTCCTTTTGTTTTTTGCTTAATCACCTCAGTGAGGTTTCCTGTGTAGTCAACTTGCAGACTGGAAATTTCTTGCAACATCTTTAGTATAGCACCCTTTCCCATTCTAGAATTTTTCTTAAACCATTTAAGCAAAGAAACTTTGCAATTTTGTAGGCCTTTAGAAACTGCTTCTAACTTTGAAGTACCCAGAGTTTGTTTTTTTCTAGCTATCTTCAACCACCTTCTTGCAGTCCTCTTTCTTTTCCCAACTTATTTCATATCTAAAGGCTTTATTCTATTTAATCCTTCTTATTTGTTCTTGCTCACCTCTACCAACAATGGACAATGATCTGAGGGTTGAGCAGTGAGGGTGATAACAGTAATGCTCTAAAAGAACTCTATTAATGAATTAGTATCGAAAGCCCTATCCAACCTTTCTTTTGTGAAAAAATGTCATTCTCTATTGTTACATCAAGTGTATTTACTTCCTCTGTATCCCAGGTCACTCAATCCACAATCCTTCATTGCTATTCTAAATTTCTTCATCTGTTGATAAGGCCTTAAAGTAGCTCCATATTTTTCATGCTGGTGGAGAGTTTCATTCAAATCTCCCATACAAATTCAAGCCATATCCATAGAAGGTTTGATGAGTTTAAGCAACTCCCAACTTTCCTCTCTATGAGAAGTGCTCGGGTTTCCATAAAAACCTGTGATTAGAACTTGTTTGCCTTCTTCTTCTACTTTATAAGTCACTACAATATAATGCTAAAAGTAAGAATCAAGACTGAATTGATGAGAACTATGCCAAAATAAGGCAAAACCTCCACCTAAGCCCCTACTCCACCACAATACTACAATCATACCCCAACTTGTTCCTCACATACTCCACCTTGTTTCTTCTACATTTTGTTTTTATAAGGAAAAGAAAATGTGGGCTCTTAGTTTTCACCCAAAGGTGAAGTTCATGAACTGTCCAGGAGTTCCCAAGCCCCTAGCAGTTCCAAGTAAGGGGCTGGTGGGGGGGTTGCCTTGCAGCCTCCACAACTGTATCCTTGTTAAGGGACATCTCCAACCTACTATCAACTTTTACTTTCTTTGGTTCTGGATACTCTACAACATCTAACATTTTATTTTATTTTCGATTTCTTCCATCCAAAAGTGTTAATAAGTTGGTCATATTTAGAACATAATTGTTTCTAGCTCTCTTTTTTCCAAGAGGGCTTCCTTCCACCTTTACTCGAGTCTCTATTTTCTTTGTAAGACTTTTGTATATTAATCTCCAACTGAGATTTATTCCCAACATTACCCTCAACTAAATTTATAATAGAAACTGTTTTGGTTCTCACCTCCTCCAAAGTTTTAGGCATATTAACTTCCATAAGTAGTTATCCATAAAATCAATGCTACCTATTATTTTAAAATTTCATGTATCCACATGATCAGTTAAAGACTTATTGAATTCAAAATTTAAATTATCCGAGAATTCCTAAACGGAATCCTCTTCCTATTCCTCCCTTCTAGTTTTGAAACTCTGATCTTCCATGCTTCCACTCTTGCTGACTGTTGTTAATTCCGATGATTTGCTTCTGATCTACCTCCATATTTTTTGACACCAAAGACGTTAGAGTTCATTGGTTGAGCTCTTAGCCATGACCCATATTGCATCTGAGAATTCTCCATCAATCTGACGCCCCCAAATCCCCAGGCACGGATACGGGAAAATCGAGACGTCCGGATGGTGACAACCCGGGTCACCACCCTATCGACGAGTGCCAAGTGTGTGCAAAAGCAACATAAGTGCACGAACAAACACGCAGCGGATAACGAAAGTCATATAACTAAGTACCAGAATTTTCTTAATATAATACAAGCTGTTTAAAACATACATAATTAAATATTACAAAAAACACAAATATAGTTTTAAACCAAACTATAAAGCATAACTTCGACTCAAAACTCCGGCGGAGCCGCATCTCGGGCTCAGTCTTCTCCTCCTCCTCGAATCCTGCACCAAAATCTATGGAACCAAAAATGGTACCGCAGGTAAGTAAAATCCAAACACCACCAGATAAAAGCATACAGGACTCAAACAATATGCATGAAGTGATGCCAATGCGCACACCCATAAAAACATATTTTTCCACGCACGCCAAAAATCCCATTTGGCCCAAAAACAAACCCTTTCCAAATATCACGCCAAAAGTCACATTTGGCACATAACCATCTCAAACCATTATCCAATTTATCCGTATGCACCATGACCTCCCCTAGGGGTCATCCGCACACCCTGGCTCCAGTGCCACACCGCAGAGTACCACCACGCATGTGACACCTAACGAGCGATGCCCAGTTCCGTGCCCCGCGCGTTGATAGCCAAGCATCCTCTAGCCCTTGCCAGCGAAGGGCCACGGAGTCGGTGCGTAGAGCGATGCCCGGTTCCGCACCTGGTTCGTTCGTAGCCAAGCACCCTCTAGCCCCCGCTCCCGTCGTCGCCCAGCGACAACCTAGGGGACATCACTCAGTTTATTCCACTCCCGAGTGACCAGAGGAGCTCCACCGAGATAATACCCCATCCCGGCTTGGGGTCGTGATACACACGCACCCGTAAGTCCACTTACGCCAATAATCAGGCTTTTCTCAATTAAACAAAAACACACGTGCATGCACCATGTAAATGCAATATCAATGCACAAAAATAATCAACCAACATATATCAATAAAACAAACAACTCCTTCCTCCATTCATCCGACCCCCGAACTTCTCGGACTCAGTCCGGAATCAACCAACCAGCAGATAAATTATTGAATGAGCAAAATATATTTAAATCTGAAAATAGGGTTTGGAAAATACTTACAGCGCTATATGGTATTTTTAGAAAGCTTGCGGCGTTGCAAACGGCGGAGAAAAAGCAATGTAACAGTGAAAATTCACTGTGGCCGTGGGTTGTAAAATACCCACTTTTGAACGGGGACAAACCAAGGCTTGGGATTGATAGAGAATGGTCTAAGGATGATTATGAAGCTATTGGAAGTGGTGGTTGGCCGTGAGTGGCAGCAAAAATGGTGGAGGGAGGCCGGATTTCCCAAAATGGAAAGCTAGCTCGTGGGAGCTGTTCCAGTGGCTATTAGGGGCCGGAAATGGGTGGGTTAGGACAGCAAGGGACCGGTGATGAAATGGTGAAGAGGTGGTGGCCGGAGGTGGAGCGACGGCGGCGGATCGGGGCAAAATCCGTGGGGCTTCAAGGGCGTTTTCCGGCCAAACGGCTGGCCGGATGAGGCTGAGATTCGGTGGGGTGGTGCGCCGGAGGGAGAGGCTTCGACCGGTGGGGGCGGTGTGCCACACGGTGGCCGGACGGCGATGGGTCGGGCTGGGCTGGCTTCCGGCGTGGGAGAGGAGAGAGAGAGTCGACGCGGGAAGGAAAGAAAGGAAGAAGAAGAAAAAGAAAAGAAAGAAAAAAGAAAAAGAAAAAGAAAGAAGAAAAAGAAAAGAGGAAAAAGGGAAAAAGGAAAAAGGAAAAAGGAAAAAAGAGATGTAAGGAGAAATGAGATCCAATCCTCACTCCGGACAACAAAACAAAATCGCTAAGAAAGAGATTAAAAACCGTGAAACAAACAAATAAATAAATAAATAAAATACAACATCCAACAAATAAAACTAAATTTAAAACGCAGTAATTTAAAATAAATAAACTAATATATTAATTAAAATAAAAACAACCATTCAGTGAAAAAAACACGTGAAAGCGGGTCATCACAGATTATCCAGTACAATTTCTCACTTTATGCTTCATAACCCAACATCAAAAGCAAAATGACTGCATCCTTTCATACTTGAATGCAATCCACACATATTTGTCCCCTACTGTAATTCTCTTTTGCCTTACTAATGGTTTATATAAATCCACTTTAACTTGGACTCAAACACTTACCCCATCCCCATCCTTCCTCATCCACATTAACATTCAACACCCTTCCTATACTTGCCTACCTCCTGATTCATACCATTTAATAGAAGATTATGAACTTGTACTCAGAAAGGCTCATAATTGAATGAAATTACATTAAAAGGAATACTTCCATCAAAAGCTTGAATGGACACAACGCATCTGACAAGGAACCAAGTGCTTCCTTGCATAATTTTCTCCAAATCAAATTGATGTTGAAATTCAATTAGAAACCTATGATCACCCATATCTTTGAAAGAAATCCATCCCTATAGTTTCCAGACTTGTGACATTGTATTGTTAAAAACTTCCTTATTAAATCCTTTCTCAATGAGAATTAAACAAAGAAGATAATGTTTTCCTCGTAAATCAAAATCCTTAATGACTTAATCAGGCATTACAAGCACTTCATTTTCAACATCTATTATTTGAAAACCTTCCCACCTTTTAAACAACTCATCTTCTTCCATCGAACCACCTCACTAGCACCACAGTAACAGACACAAAACTCTCAGTTCTCACTAAGAGACAATTTTTTGTAGATAGATACAAAGAAACTCTCTCACTCCTAGAGCAAAAAGAGAATGACCTTTTTTTTTCTTTTTCTTTTTTTATAACTTAAACTGTTCATGGACACTTTAGACCATGAATAATGCTATTATACCCCTTCATTTGGCTCCCTTATGTTAACCACTCATGTATTTAATTTTTAAGAAATGTTTAAAAGTGTTAAAAAAATATGAATAAAAAAATTTAAAAAAAATAAAAAGGAGAGTTTTCTCTATGGGCACGCCGAGCAGTCAATACTGGGTGACATCCTAGCAGTACTATATTATAGATTAAAAGCTTTTAAACTTATCCCTAGGGTTAAATGCCTATTTTAGAAAGATCTCTCAATTCAAACTTCACAAGTTAAAATAAAGAGTTTTGAACAAATAAAGTCATGTACTAATTTGTGTATTAATACTAATTTTTTTATATTTAAAATTTAAATTAATATTATTTTTAATAAAATCTACCTTTTAATCAATTAATATAAATTGATGTACATATTAATATATAATTGTATTTATAACTAAATTTTTCTTAAAATAAATCAGAATATGAAAATATCGTATTTATTAATACTTAGCATACCACGTTAGCAAATTATTAAAAAACATAAAATTAAAATAGAAAAAAGCCAGCCACTTTTTGACCATTTTAAGAAGGCTGTCGCTGCCACTCCACGAGTAGTCCGATCTAGGTTACTCAAAAGGAGAGCCACCGTCAATCACCCCCACGGTGGCCTTGTGGATCATCAGCATGCAACTTATATATCCTTTTCTGCTTTTTCTCTAAAATATATTTATACTGTCATGGCATGCTGACTGTATATAAAGTTGTTTATATGACGTTGCAGTAACTATTCTATGTCCCATGAAGAGCTTGGACGGATGGATAGTTTTTTCTTTAAATAAACACCTAACATTAAATTTAGATATCAATTAAGGTCTAGTTTAGATAGTGAGACAATTTATGAATATAGTAAAATAGTTTGGACGTAATAGCCAAATAATTTAAATTAAAATATTTTACGAAATTTTGAATAATGAGACTGAAAAAGCTAAATAAAAATATTATAAAATTAAAAAGAAAATACTTTAATCATAAAGTTATGTCACAAAATTAAACTCACAATTGATTTGATTTAATGTGATACGTCAAATTGTAAAATTATTTTTATTGTAAAGTAGATATAACAAATCTTATAAAATTATTTCAGTTTATGGGTTTACTTTTTATATTATAATCTCTTTATGTTTATAACAGTTCTTATGTTAAAATATTGTTAGAATATTATTTTTTAATATTATTTTTATTTTAAAATTTAAAAAAGTTGAATTATCTTTTATATTTTATTTAAAAATTTAAAAAAATTGTAATAATTGAACGAAAAAGTTAAAAGTTTGAAATTAAAAAGTATTTGTATTTATGGTATTTGAATATTGAAATAAGACAAGACAAAATGAGATAATATGAAATAGGATGAGAGACTTTTCCTATCCAAATTAGGCCTAAAGATTTTCAAATTACAAGAACTTAATGGATACTTAGAGAATGAGATGAGATGAGAAATTTGTGAATAATAGTAAAATAATTTAGGTTATGATATTTTATGAAGTTTTGAGAAATGAGAGAGAAAAAATTGAATAAACAAATTATAAAATTAAAATATTGTTAGAATATAATTTTTATTTTGAGAGTTGAAAAAATATAATTACTTTTATATTTTATTTATAAATATGAAAAAATTGTAATGATAACATAAAAAAATTACAAATTAAAAGTTAAAAAATATATATTTAAATAGTATTTAAATATTAAAACATAATAAAATAGGATAGATAAAACAATCTCAACGTGGAAACAACTCTATTATATATTTTCTAGAAGTTTTGATCGCTGTACGCTGACATGCTGAATATTCACAGCAAACCATCAAAGGGGGAAAGGGGAGGGGCAAGAGTTGCCGCCACGTGAAATCCATCTTTCGAAGTAATACCATGAAATCATCTTTCTTTTTCTTTTTCTTTAGATATTTTTGCAAACTTTGAAATATCTTAACATATTTTAAAGACACAAATTTCACAAAAATATATAAATTCTCGTATAAATATTTTTCTAACATTTTCTTTACGCCCAAATATGAAATATCCTTCCAAACACTTCGGCGAATAATCCTAGTCACTTGAAAGTCTCGATCACAGCCAGACTTTTAAGCATCAATTTCACACTTTGACACCGACCCATTTGATGGAAGTTGACCACGATTTGCACCAAAAGATCTAACGGACAGGAATAAACTTGGAATGAACAGTAGATCAAGTACACAACATTTGGGATTTGATGCTTTGAATCGAATAAAAAAAAATTAAATAGAATTATTCTCTATATTTAAATTAAATTAAACTAAAAACTTGGTGTGTCCGAGTTGAAAGTACCAAAGCGATCAGAGCAGAACAGGATGTTATTCTTGTCTGGCCAAACGCATTATCCCAACGTCCAACCAAATTCTGACACACACTAAGTTATTAAAAGCAAATAACCAAATCTTAGACTTATTGTCAGTTGATTTTTTTAATTTTTTTTTTTACTAATTGTCATGCGGCCGGCGGTACCTTTTTAATCCCTTTTTCCTATGTTGCGTGTGCGGTTGTAAACTATTAATTAATTAAAACTAAGGGCCCATAACATGCCACTTCTCCTGTCTCCAGTTTCATCCCATGATTTTTTTTCTTTTTTTTTTTTTTTATTAAATGAGAATTTATATTTATATTTTCAAAATAATCAATATAAAGTATATAATGTTTTAATGAGATTTTAATGGAGAATGAGATATGATAATTTAATTTGTAAAGAAATTTAATTTTAAAAGTTTTCTACAGTGAGTGGTGACTGTAATGTTGATATTTATAGAGAGTAAAGACATATCGGGTGGGTGTTTTGAAACTGAACCAAGTAATCGAAGTGGATGTACACCACGACGCTGTGGTGTAAAAAGTTGGGGGGGTCTGGTTGCCGTGGCTTTTCGCGGTACCAACTGACCACGTGGTGCTCGAGATTGGAGAATTTGACTCGCAAGGGCCGCGTTCGACGCTTTTTCTCGGAAAAAGGCATGAAAACAAACAAACAAACACAAAGAAGTTCCCCAAACCAAACCCTCCTTTCGGCCAATCCCGAGTGCCCGGTCTTTCTGTGTCCTCCTGCTCGAGTTTCAACCTCCTCCTCGTCTCTCTCTCTCGCATCTTCCAATCCCCACTTTGATTCTATCTGACTTTGACATGTTGCCGTCCTCTCATCCAGAGTCCACTTCTATGTGCCCATCGCGTCTGGATTGCTATGAAATCTAGGGTTTTTTTTTTTGGGAAGCCAGCTCGAGTCCTTGCTTAAACGAGCTACATATCCTTCCAATTCGGCCATGGAACGAACGCATATATCGCAGCAACAAACTTCGGGTCACTACAGGCCTTGTCTTCAGGATGGAAGAGTGGAGCAGGGAGGCTTTGACGACTCAGTGCCGACCGCGGACCAAATGAGCGTCGACCAACGCGAGGCTATGAGGGATATGGATGATTCGCAGCTCGTCGGAGCTCCGGAGGTTGGTGTCGTGGCCAAAGAGAACGTGTCCGTGGCGGAGGTGGAGATGTTGATGATGATGAAGAAAAAGATGGAGGTGAATCCGGTGGAGACTATGGTGGCGAAGAGAAAGCGGGGGCGACCGCCCGGGGGTCTGACTAAGACGAACAAAACCGCGCCGCCGGTAAGGAAGAAGAAGGACGAAGAGGATGTGTGTTTCATATGCTTCGATGGTGGGAGCCTCGTGCTCTGTGATCGCCGGTGAGTGTTGCCAGACTAGCTGAGGAACTCGTCTTTCTTTCTTCTTTCTTTTTCGCTGCGTTTGGTTGCTTATAAAGTTTATAAAATCAAGGGGAATTTTCTCGTTCATTTTATGGCGCTTTCAAACTAAAACAGTTACTAAATTTTGAGAAATTCTCTGTACATGAGGTGGGATTGGGAATAATTTTACGTCTTTCAAAATTTATCGGCAGTGAAAGGGAGAGTGTGAATTTAAGTTCTTCTTTTATTGCCTAGGTGTTTGTTGTATACTTAATTAAGTTAATTCCCCTTTTTCCAAGAAATAAGTGAGTTTATTTACTGTGGTTTATATCACTTGGTAGGGGCTGCCCTAAAGCATATCATCCTGCCTGCATTAAGCGAGACGAGTCGTTCTTCAAATCAAGGGCTAAGTGGAATTGTGGTATGTTGTAGCCTATAAACCCTTCGAGGTCTTTCTGTTTATAAACGCAGTTGCTTTATTCTCTTCTGGGCATATATAGGGAACATCTGATGGTATGGTATAAGAATTTCAGGACTTGCATGTTTATATAAGTAGATAAGTAACTTGATGCATACATCATTGACCAACACATTAATATTATTGCTGTTGAATGTTGTACCATTGTTTCCCACTTGTGCGTTATTGTAAGCATTCCAATTCACGTCCTGCATATATCATTCTCTTACTTCGAATGGTTTTCCTACTTTTTTTAACTGGGTTATTTAATAGGTTGCTAGTTTGGATCAGATTATAATTTTCTATACCCCATTAGTAATTTGAGTTCTGATTTATTGGTTTGTATTTGCTTATTCTTTTCTATGTTTATGCATACCAGGTTGGCATATATGCAGCAATTGTCAGAAGGCTGCACATTATATGTGCTATACTTGTACATATTCTTTGTGCAAGGGTTGTATCAAAGATGCTGATTATCTGAGCGTAAGAGGAAATAATGGATTTTGTCGGATGTGCATGAGAACTGTGATGCTGATTGAGAATTTTCAAGGAAATACAGAAGTGGTATGCTCTTTAAATCACGTTGACCCCTTCTGTTCTATAAAGGAAAAAATAAAAATAAAAAACTTAGAAGAGGGGTTGGTATGCTGAGCTTCCTGGTTTTTGCTTCTTGTTCCCCCTCTTGCACATTTTACTTGCTTTCTTTGATAGAAAAGTTTAAGCATTTTTGGGTGGAAGAATTTCCTGAAAAATCTTGTGTGATGAGAGTTTTTGAGGGTTTTGTGAAAGTGGTGGATTAAGTAGTGGGGCTTGTAGAAAAATATGTTTGGATTGATAAATTTTTTGAAATATATTTTATCAGGGTTGTAATAGTAGGGATCATCGAAAATATAGGCTATGAACATAGGCAAATAATTAGTTGACTGGCTGAAAAAGAAGTTTTGGTATCTAAAAATGTTTGGATCGAAATTGAAAAAAAAATCTGAATTTTTTTTCAAAATGTTTCAAACCAAACATGGTCATGAGATTTATGGAGTATGAAGTGATTTTCAGTCACAGCCTTGGAGTCTTTAGAATACATGTTTATGCTGTTTATACAGTATGTTTCCCACTATTTTTTATCATTGATTTTGAGTAATTTATTATCTTTTGCAGCCTCAAGTAGATTTTGATGACAAAAGTAGTTGGGAGTATCTCTTCAAGATGTATTGGATATTTTTGAAGGGAAAACTATCTTTAACTTTGGATGAGCTCACTCAGGCTAAAAGTCCATGGAAGGAAGCTTATGCTATAGCTCAAAAGGGGGAATCTTCAGGCAAACTTTATGACAGCATTGATGACAAAGTTTCTAGTTTTAACAATTCTTGTGCAGCCCTGCAAACAAATATTTCCAGAAAAAGAAAAGCTAAGGAGCTGCCTATTTTTAATAAGGACTCTGCAACTAAGGAGAAATCAGGTAGCGACCAAGATCCGCATCTGCCTGAAGGCACAATATGGGCGTCAAAGGAGCTCTTGGAATTTGTTGCACATATGAAAAACGGTGACACATCTGTGCTATCTCAGTTTGATGTCCAGGCTCTTTTGCTAGAATATATAAGGAAAAATAATCTCCGTGATTCTCGCCGGAAATGCCAAATAGTTTGTGATTTGAGGCTTATAAGTCTGTTTGGGAAAACACGTGTTGGTCACTTAGAAATGCTAAAGCTTCTTGAATCTCACTTTCTTATTAAAAAAACCTCCTCAGCAGATTATATTTCAAGGGCAGGAGTTGTCAATGATACTGCTAGATGGGTGGAGGCTGATGGGAACTGTGATAACCAACTTCCAATGGAAAGTGACGAGAGGCATAAAACATGTAGAAAAACTGATGATAGGGGATCACGGGCTAATTCAGATGTTTTTGCAGCGATTGATGTTCACAACATTAACTTGATTTACTTACGCCGTAATTTGATGGAGGGTCTTATGGATGATGTCGACAAATTTCATGACAAAGTTGTTGGCTCAATTGTGCGAATAAGAATTCCCGGCAACGATCAAAAACAAGAAACATATAGGCTTGTTCAAGTTGCAGGTATTGATTTATCCAACATCGATCCAAGTTGTATTTTACATGCACGCAAAATTGTAAAGCTGTATTTGTTCTTGTGTATAGGTACAAACAAGGTTGCCAAACCATATAAACTTGGACAAAGAAATACTGATCTCATGCTCGAAATCTTGAATTTAGACAAGAAAGAAGTCATATCAATTGATGAAGTTTCAAATCAGGAGTTCTCTGAGGTAATTAAACATACTGCCGTATGCAGCCATCTTTCTGTCCTAGTTTTTTTTCTTCAATTCCTACAGTTTCTAAAGCAGAGTTTCTGCCTTTTCTCTCTTTCGTATCAAGTACTCAGATTTAAGTAGCCGATAGTGCATGCTACAGTTTTTGTGTTCTATGTGAGTACTGTGTTTTAAATAAAAACATGATTTATGTTCTTTTGTGCTTTACTTGTGATGTGTATCCGTATTGGCATAGACTTTTGTGTCTGCATATGCTGGGTTGCACCACTCATTCCCATAATCTAAGGAACGCATAAAATTAGATATAACAGTGGATCTCACAATCCATTGGATGCATCCATACTTAAAAGTTTGTGCACCATAGTTTTCTTCCGGTCATGATGTTTAAATTACATTTTTAGGATGAATGCAAGCATTTACGCCGGAGTATGAAATGTGGGCTCATCAAATGGTTGACTGTGGTAAGTCTGAAGGTTATGTTCCCTTCTAGATTTCACCCTATATGTTTGCATGCCCTTTTTTGATGGAAATTTGTGCTTTGTGTTAGGGTGAGATCCAGGCAAAAGCAATGACACTTCAACCAGTGAGAGTAAATGATGTGAGTTCCTTTCTTTTTGATCCTGAGGAAATGAGGTGGTATTCTCAGGATGCATGTGTTTTCCTTTAGAAGTGTTAGATATTTAGTGCATTTTTAGTCTGTTAAATGTCTACTTTTAAGTAATATTGTGATTGATAATTATTTTGGAATTCTCTTATGCATGGTCTTCTTTTATAATCCAGGGGCTGGAAGCTGAGATAATAGGACTTAATCATCTACGTGATCGGGCAAGTGAAAAGGGACATGAGAAGGAATATCCTTTGTTGCTTTAGATTGTTCCATTCTCCCTATTTGTTTTTGTTTTTTCATGCAATTTTAACTCTTATGTGCTGGAGGAAAAATGCCTTATCTGGATTTTTCTTGACCATGGCTAGTTTAAATATCTGAATATGAATTTACTTGAGGAAAAAGATACCTGCATAAGTTTCTGGTCTTATCAATTAAATTTAAATGGTGAAGATGATTAGATGGATCGTGGAGATATACCATTGAGCTATCAATCGAAGCATATGGGGCAAGATATATGAATGACCATCTCCACATCCTCATAGTGGCAACACATTTTTACGCCCTATACGAAGTGGAAAGAGAGCATAGCTGGCCTCATAGTCTTGACATTTAATTTTATGCTTTATTTGATAGCTGAGAAGCTATTGGGGAAGGAAAGAGAAGTTATATATTCACTTATTTTGGAATTATCCTCTTGACAATTGAATAAGCATGAGTTCAAATATTTACATTACTCAACATTAAATGTGGCTTGTCAGTTGTCATCGATTATTGATTGAATTCTCTATTCCTAAAATATTTCATGTTGTGAAGAAAAACGGCACATTTTTATCAAGTGTTCCTTTACCACGTTGCACATTTAGAGAATGCATGGAGAGAATACAGCTTCTGAGCTCACCTGAGGAACGCCAGCGCAGACTGCTTGAGATCATTGAAGTACACATTGATCCTAAGATGGATCCAAGTTATGAGTCTGAGGACAACGTGGGAGAATTAGATGAGAAGAAACAAGGTCCGCACTGATGATTTATGGGCATGGAACCTATGTTTTCTTTGTTTATTTATCTATTTATTTATGTCTTCAAGTTTTAATTTTAAATGTTTATTTCGGGATAATGGTGCATGCAGATGATTATGTGAGAACAGAACTTTCTGGATATGGAAGAAAGGAGAGTGATCCTATCTCAACTCAAAGAGGAGATTATGTCTTGAATGATACTGAAAGCAGGGAACAGAAAAATTTAGCCAAGTCTTGCAAACAAAGTAGAGGAGCTGGAATGACAAGCAGTTCCAATAAAGGTGGTGCTACTTGGCTTCATGAGATGATGAATGAATCTTCTTGGAAGGAAACAGAAGCATCTGGCATAAATAATTGGGATACACCAGCAAACCCGATCAATACTTCTGGTTCATTGGCCATTGGTTGTAACAGTCAAGCAGTGTTGAAATCTGAAATTTCTGGGGTTGCATCAGAAATTTCACCACTGGCTCTTTCTACAGGGGCAGACGAATTTGCTAACAATTTTGAGACTGACAAAGTTTGGCACTACCGTGACCCAAATGGAATAATTCAAGGACCATTTTTTATTTCACAACTGCACAAACGGAATACAAATGGGCACTTCCCTCCTGATCTCAGAATATGGAGGATAAATGAAACGCAAGATAAATCTGTACTTTTGACTGAAGCATCAAGTGGGAAATTCCATGAAGCAAAGATGGTGCTGAATAATAGTAATTTACTCTCCAAAGATGTTGGAGTTGCCACTGATAATAGGGATCATAATGGTGATGTTGGATTGAGCGGGAGTATGAATGCCTCTCAGATAGACAATAAAGAAGAGGAGGGAAGTTGGAAGCCAATGCAGGATGACTCAAGTGGTAATAATGAATTTTTGAGGAGCAATGGATGGGTCTCTAGTTCATGTAGTTGGACCACACCTGCTGATGTCTCCAATTCCAATGAACAAAAAAATGGTGCTTTTGAATCAGGCTGGGACTCATCTAAGGGTAATAGTTCTTGTCCTGACCAGCCCCAAGCGTGTAGTAGTTCACTAGTCCCACCTGCATTTTCTGGGAAGTCGTTTGAATCTGTATCATGTCCAGTGAGAGAAGTTTATGGAGGCGAATGTACTTCTGTTCAGGAGAATGGTAATTGCAATTCACACAGCACTGCTGACGATCAGATTAAAAATGAACAAGGTTGTGAGAACCGATCTGACAGTGAGGGCCATTCTGGTCAATCTTCAGGGCAGAGCTGGAGGCCTCCACCTGTAAATGTTTCATCAAACGACTGGGTTTCCAGTTCTGATTTTATTTCTCTAGTTAAGTCACTTGAAACAACAGAGCAAACTCAGGAAATTGATTTTCGAGATCTGCCGACTCCCACTATAAAGCAAAACAATGAAGACTTGGAAGTTCAGGCTGCCAAAAACAAACAACCTGCTTCTTCAGGTGTTCCTGTTCAGGATGCAGGCCCCAGCAGGAGCACTGCCTCTAGTTTAGTGGGTGGTGGGGCACAAATTTCTGAAGTAGCTGATGGAATGGGTGCTTATTCCCCAACTCCTTCCAAACCTTCCATTGGGGAATGGGGCTCCAGTCTTCTTTCTGCATCATCTCTGATACGAACTGAAATTGATCATGCTGCTACCCCGAGTCCAATCAGTGACCAACTGGCACATTCTTCCCCATCTCATCCAACATCTAATGCATCTAGTTGGCCGGCAATTGTTACTGAACCCACTGAGTTTTGCTCTTTGGCTGATGAATCTGTTACTGAACCCACTGAGTTTTGCTCTTTAGCTGATGAATCTGTTTCAGATCTGTTGGCTCAAGTTGAGGCAATGGAGTCTCTTGATGGCTTGCCTTCGCCTACTTCAATTATGAAATGTCGAGAGGTATTGACACAGGATTCGAAACATGATTCTAGCAGTCCTCTAAATGCGTTTAGCCCAGGACTTGATCCCGGGAAAAGTGATGCTTTAAGCTCCACAGGTGATTTACAAGCACCTTCCCAGTCCACGGTGACTGATGAACCAGATGGCGTACGTCACGCTGATGTTCTTGATCCTCCAAAGAGATCAAACAGGCATTCCTCCACAATTGTTGAAGTTGAAGGAGATGCAAAGCGCACTGATATTTCAGTCAACCAATGGGGATCTCGTTCTGAAATCCAACCTCCGCCGCCGTCTACTGAAAGTTGGCATATATCTGCTACGGATACGACTTGGAGAGTGGGATCAGAAAGTACAGCAAACAGTTGGCGACTGGCACAGGGAAGTCCAAACCTGGGCTGGGGAGGATCAAATCAAAGCAATACAAATGTGGGTTCGGGACCTGTTCAAATGGCAGCACAGAACAGTATAGGCGTGAATTTTGGTGCTTCTGCCGGGAATCCTGGTTTCTACAGACCAAGAATTGGGGGTGACAGATTCTCTGGACCTAGAGATAGGGGTTTTCAGAGCAGGGATTTAGGATATGGTAGGGGTAGGGGTATGTGGAACAGGCAGCCCTTCTATGGTGGTGGAAATGAAAGTTCTTTCAGGCCTCCCAAAAGTCATAGAGTTTGTAAATATCACGAAAGTGGCTATTGCAAAAAGGGAGCGTCGTGTGGTTTTTTGCACCCATGAAATTGTGGGTACTATGCGATTAGGCACATTTAATTCTGTAATCATTTATTCATATTAGGGAGTCTGTACTTGCCAATGTTGTAAGTTCAACCTGTAGAAGTATCGGTCAAGGGCTCTCAAGTAGCATACAAATGTTTTTTATTTTTGATGAATATCGGGGCAGTTCTAGAACTGAAAGTTTTGGTGGGCAGCATCTAGTGAGTAGTAATTACATTTGTTTGATGCACGTGTCATCTTAAATGCTACACTATAATTTACCCATTTTGATTTGTCCTCCGTGGCCATATGGTGCATTTTCTGAGGACAGTAGTGGTGGTTTTGGAAATTTAAGAATAAATGTCGGATTGATTAACTATTGAAATCAAAACATCTGGTTTTTAAGAGTTTGGTCCCGTCCAATCTTTTTGATTTTGCGGATAAATAAAATTATATTCTAATAAAATTATAATAAGTGATTCATCATTTTATAATTTTATTTAAAAAGTTATAAAATTAAAATTTATATGCTCATATCAAAATTCAAATGTCATATTAAAAATATAAGATTAATTTATGTTATACCATAAATTAAATGCAATTGTAAATTTGTAAGGAGATTTTTTCTCCTAAGCCCAAGGCCTAGTATACATGCTCAAATACGAAGGGTCCAAATTAGCTTGGCAGCCCATCAGAGGACCTTGACCTTAGATTAGAAGTTGGTCTATGATATCGAACGTGTGCGAAACTCACCATAATGCAAAGGAAGAAGGAGCATACTACCCCGACATTCCTTTACGGAGCTTAATCTCATGTAACTTTGAGTAGACAGGTGGACGCAAATCGTAAGGAGCCCTTGATCCTTTGATGGATGGAGAAGAAAAAGCCTAATAGTACGCATCCATAGGATGAACGGGACAAAGAGCCATGCTACATTAATTATGCCACCCTATAAGTTATACCGCATTAAAGGAACATGACTAACGAAACCGCTAAGGGGATACATCTCCCTGACATAGGGCATGTAATTTGACCCCAAAAATCAGGTATAAAAGGCAATCCCCATGTACTAGTAACTCTCTATTCACTTGCACTAAACTCTAAGACGATACTAACTTTGACATTGGAGACTCCCCGGCCACTGTCTCACAGTATTTTCTGTGTCCGCAGTTCTATAGATCGAAAATCTGAGTAGCTAAGAGCCCAGCCCAAAGGCATGTGAAACACAATGTTAACAACTCTATTAAAATGTTTAAGATTAATAGACATGAATAATAAGATTAAAGTTTTATGTGATATTAATTAGAGATTTAGCATATTATATATGTAATAGAATAAAAAAATTATATAAATAATATTTTATATATACTGTAAAAAATTAAAATTAAAAATATATGCGTATCAATCCAGTTCGGTTCAAACCCTGGTACCAGACCGGTTTAAAAGTGGTTTCAGTTCTTAAGAATCAATTACAGACTCAAAAACTCTATGTGCAGTTACTTTTACGTACTATTTGACACTCTACTAATATAATTGACCGTATTATTTTTTTAATATAAAATAACTACTTTGGTCAATCACATCAGTGGAATACACAAGGAGTATGCAAAAGTGACCATATATAGTAAAACTCAAACGGACTGGTTCAACCAATTCATTGGTTTTTTTACACCCTTAGACGAGAGTGAAAAATCTCTCAGATGAGGGACTCGTACGAAAATCTTTTATAACAAAATGAAAATCTTTTATAACAAAATCTCATTTTAGGAATTTTGTACGAAAGTTGTCAAATTTTAATTTTGGGTCTTGTGTTTTCTTAATGCTTTTTAACTCTCTCTCTCTCTCTCTCTCTCTCTCTCTCTCTCTCTCATTTTAACCTTTTTTTTATTTCAATAGTAGTATATTTATTTTTTAAGAATTTCTAGGGGTATTTTTAAATGGGTCATGCCCAGGCTTTGCTACTCGTGTCTTACAACCTAGTCTTGCTTCTTTTTGTTAGTTTTTAGTTTGGTAGTGTCCATCTCAATCAATCTTAGGTACAATTTTGAAGTTAATGTGACTTGTTACCTACATTGGTATCATCAAGTTGTTTGGGTGACTATGCGAAGAAGACAAGACATATTGACTCATACCGAGTGGCATATGGTGTGTGATTTGGTCTAATTGATTCAATGTGTAAACTGATTGACTCCATATTATAAGGTGAAGTCTGCCTGGGTTGCTGTGAATTTTTATGTAGGAGTGTTGATTCTATCGATGAGTTTGTACAAGTAGGGGAGGTAAAATGGCGCGTTGAGATAAGTAGTGTTATGCATTTTATGGATTGTAACAGAATTAATGGAAGGGAAGTGTAAATAGTGCATTTTGTAGTTAAGTGGAAAGGTGCATTTGATGAAGGACGTAATGTAGTGTGTGAAGTATAGTGTAACATTGTCGTTTCTTCTCCTGTATTAGATGAGTATAAAAGCCCAAGCCTTGAAGGAGAAGGGGTTCTGAATTCTAGAAGTTTGATTGTGTTTTGGAGGTTAGAGATTCCTGGAAAATCTCTGAGCAATAAGACAGTGTTGTGACTTCTTTCTTCAATTCTTGATCTTTCTTAAACTCTTGTTCTTGATTGTTTCCTTTAGTTCTTGTTCTATTTTTTCTTTCCTTATTTTCTATCGTGAGATGAGGAATACTATTTCAATTGGTATTAGAAAGGACGATCCCCTCATGGTGGAGAACACGTGTGCAGTAGCTTTGAAGGCACATCAAGAAGGCATTGTGAAAAGATCACTATCATACTATCAATGACATTATAGGCAGGATAGACCAAATTACTTGCATGTTATGTTCTTTAGTTGAATTTCAGCCAGTAAATTTTGCTTGTCCTTCTATTGGGGGTAGGGATGAAAATCTTGATGAGAGGGTGTACGAGAGAAGTATGTATCATGATGAAAGGGGGTCAAGGTGTTTAATTAGACTTTTCAAACTTTGATGGGTCTAATCTTGCTGGGTGGATTTTTAAAGCCACCTAGTACTTTGAGTTTCATTAGACTTCAATGAATCAGAGGCTCTTGATGGCCTCATATCACATGGAGGGTGAAACCATTGTGTGGTATCAAGATGCTATTGATTGTGGTAATTTTACAAGCTGGCATTCCTTTGTGAAGGCCCTTTAGGTGAGATTTGGCCCTATAACCTATGATGACCCTATAGAAGTTTTAACTCGATTAAAGCGTCTTTTGTGGCAGTTTATAAGGCACAATTTGAAGCCTTGTCCAATAGGCTAAAGGGGTTGTCTAAAAAACACAAGTTGAGTTGCTTTATGAGTGGCCTTTAAGCATGAGATTTAATTGCCTGTTCGAATGCTCGGTCCTATGAATTTAAATGCTATCTTTGGCCTTGCTAAAATCCAAGAGGAATAGTTAATGGCCTAGAGAAATCTTGGAGAGGCAATGCAATGTATGGCTCTAAGAGTAGTTTTGATATGAGAAAGGATGCTGCCAAAGTGCAGAAGAGTACTATACCTGTTAAAAAGGTTTTTTTCTCCCAAATGGATGAGAAGAGGAGGAAAATGTTGCGTTACCACTATTATGAAAAGTGGAATCTAGCCCATATTTGTAAAAGTCCTAAAGTATACTTGTTACAAGGGGAAGATTCTATGATAGGATTTTCTGAAAGTGATGATGAATTCGAAGGGGTTAGTGTTGGGAAGAAAAGCAGTGTGGTTGATGAAGAGAACTTGGAGACTTCCATCCATGCTATCTCAAGCTATTCTAGCAACAATGCCATGAGGTTGCTAGGAAGAATTGAGGCTTGTTTTGTCAAAATTCTAGTTGATTCAGGAAGTACTCATAACTTCATGGATCCATTAGTTGTGTAATATGCAAGGCTGATGATTCATAGGGATTCTACTTTACAGGTGAAGGTTGTTAATGAGGATGTAGTGTTGAGTGAGGGCTCTTGTCAAGAAGTGGTGAAGATTTAAGGTTCTAAGTTCAATGTGCCTTTCCAGGTGTGCAATGGCTCATAACATTAAGGCCTATTAAATGGGATTTTGTTGACATGACCATGAGTTTTGTGTTGGGGAGATCCAAATTAATTTTGAAGGGGTTGAAACCAGATGAATTGAGAATCCAGAATGGGATAGTTGCTTAAAGTCCTCTCTAGTTAGAAAAAAATGGTTGGTTCTTACAAATGTTAGTTGGAAGTCATGAACAGCAGCTTGTAGACCAAAATCAAGAGATAAGAGCAATTATTGATGAGTTCAAGGAGGTTTTTGGTGAAGCTATTGGGTTACCTCCTAAAAGGACTTTTCTTCATCAAATTCTCTTGAAGGAGGGTACCACTCCAATTTCTATAAGACTTTACATATACCCTCATTACCAAAAGACAAAAATTGAAAATATTGTGAAAGACTTGTTGATTTCTAGTGTGGTGAGACCAAGCCAGAGTTCTTTCTCCTCTCTAGTGCTTTTAATCAAGAAATATGATGGATTTTGGAAGATGTGTGTTAATTACTGTGCCTTAAATCAATGAACCATCAAACACAAGTTCCATATAATTGTCATTGATGAGTTACTTGACAAGCCGTTTAGAGCTAAAGTCTTTTCAAAGCTGGATTTGAGATCTGGGTACCACCAGATCAGGTTTAAGGAAGAGAATATTGAGAAGATAGCTTTTAGAACTCATGATGGCTAGTATAAGTTCTTAGTAATGTCATTTGATCTTACTAATGCCTCTACTATTTTTCAAGGCCTGATGATTGATATAATCAAGCCTTTTTTGAGAAGGTTTGTGTTGTTGCTGCTGTTTTTTTTTTTTTTTTTTTTTAACGATATATTGGTTTATAGCAGAAACTTGAGTGAGCATGTACATCATCTCATATTTGTGTTGGAGGTGCTGAAGAAGAATACATGCTAAAATGTCCAAGTGTAAGTTTGAACTTAAGGAAATCGATTACTTAGGTCATGTGATATCAAGTTCGGGTGTAAGGGCTGATTAGTCCAAAATTGCGTCCATGTTGAAGTGGCTAGTTCCAACTTCTTTAAAAGCTTTAAGAGGCTTCTTGGGCCTAACAGGTAATTATAGAAAGTTTATAAGAAACTATGGTGGTATAGCAGCTAAATTGACAACATTGTTGAGGAAGAATTCATTTGTGTGGAGTGATGAAGCAACAACAACTTTTTTAAGATTGAAGAAGTGACTGAACCTCTTGTCTTAAGGTTTCCAGATTTCACCAAGAGTTTCACTATTGAATGTGATACTTTCGGTTTGGGCCTAGGGGTTGTGCTCCAATAGGAGAGCCAACCTAGGACTTTTTTATAGCAAAGCCTTAAAAAGAAAAGCTCTTTTGTTGTCCACATATGAGAAGGAACTTTTGGCTTTTGTTTCAGCTATCCATAAATGGATGCCTTATCTGTTGAGGTAAGTTTTTAAAGTTAAAACAGATCGGCAAGCATTGAAGTATTTATTGGAGTAGAGAGTGGGGACTAAGACTCAAAAGAAATGGTTATCAAAGTTGATTGGTTATGATTTATCTATTGATTACAAGACGGGTAAGTACAAGAAGGTTGCATATGCACTTTCAAGGAAGTTTGAAGAGGAGATGGCAATTGTAACCTTGATTACCTTTCCAACTCCTATATGGATTGAAGAACTGAAATAGTCTTACCAACTCTTCCATTGCATCAGTGACATTTACTCTAAGCTCCAACAAGGTTTAGGGGGGCCAAAACATTACAACATTTAGCAAGGACTTCTTTTAAGGAAAGGAAAGATAGTGGTGGTTTCTGAGTCATCTTTTAAAACAGAGATACTTCACCATATCCATTGCAATCCACAAGCTGGTCATGTGAGGTATCTCAAGACTGTCCAAAGAGCCAAGCTAGATTTTTTTTTTTTGGAAGTCATGAGTGGGAACATCAGGAGGTTGGTTCGAGAGTGTGATGTTTGTCAAACCAATAAACATGAAACCTTACTTCCAGCCTTTACCAGCCCAAACTCTCCATGCCTTCACATATCCATGACTTTATTGAGGGACTGCCTCAATCAAAGGGATTTTTTGTTATTTTCACAGTGATTGACAGGTTCACTAAATTTTCCCTTTTTTCCTCTTACTCATCCTTTTATAGTAAATATAGTGGTTCAAACATTTTTTTTCTTGTGTTTTCAAGTTGCATGGGATACCCAAATCCATTATCTCGAATAAGGATCCTATATTCACAAGCTAGTTTTCGAAGGAGATTTTTTTAATACAAGGGACTTCACTTAACTTCAGTTCTGCCTATCACCTACAATTTGATGGGAAAACTGAAGTGTTAAACAATTTGACAGGCCTAAGGAGTGGAGTACTTGGCTGCCTATGGCTGAGTGGTGTTATAACACCACTTACCATTTTTCATTAAAGGTTTCACCCTTTGAGGCCCTTTATGGGTATTTACCTCCTAAGTTGTTGGCCTACATTCTAGGTACCATTGCAAATGCAGCAACAGACCATCAATTAAGATCAACGGAGTAGTTGATGTAGCTTTTAAGGCAAAATTTGATTGTAGCATAGTAGAAAATGAAGTTTTATGCAAATAGGAGAAGGACTGATAGAAGCTTTGAAGTTGGTGATTGGATCTTTTTTAGGCTTCAGCCCTATAGGCAAAAGTCAGTGCCCATGTGCCACAACTTAAAACTTGCTCCAAGGTTTTATGGTCCTTTTCAAGTGAATGAAATAATTGGATTTGTGGTTTATAAGCTAAATCTACTTCATTCTTCAAAGATACACCCATTTTTTCACGTCTTTTGTTTGAAGAAGAAATTGGGTCAACAAATCATACAATTGTCTACTTTACCTCCTGTGGATTCTCAGGGTAAGATTCAACCTAAACCTGAGTTTAACTTGCAGAGAAGAATGAAAAAAGTTGGGAACCAAGCTGCTATAGAAGTTTTAGTCAATTGGGTGGGAGCACCTCTTGAAGACAACTCATGGGAATTGTTGTGGAAGTTAAGGGATCTTTACCCACACCTTGTGGGCAATGTCCTTTGAATGGAGGGGACTTAATAGGACCCTTAAGGTCAAGGACCTTTAAGGGAAGGGAATTGTAAGGTGAAGTTTGGTTGTGTAGTTACAGGATTATTGTGAAGTTTTATGTAGGAGTGTTGATGAGTTTGTATAAGTAGGAGAGGTAAAACGGTTCGTTGAGATAAGAACTGTTATGCATTTTATGGGTTTTGTAGTTAAGTAGAATTGTGCGTTTGATGAAGGGCATACTGTATTGTGTGAAGTAAAGTGTAACGTTGTCGTTTCTTGTCCTGTATTAGACGAGTATAAAAGCCCAAGCCTTGAAGGAGAATGAGTTCTGAATTCTTGAAGTTTGATTGTGTTTTGGAGGTTACAGATTCCTGGAAAATCTCTGAGCAATAAGAGAAGTGTTGTGGCTTCTTTCTTCAATTATTGATCTTTCTTAAGTTCTTGATCTTGATTGTTTCTTTCAATTCCTATTCCTTAAGTTGTTTCTTTATTTTTTTTTTTATCATGGGAAGTGAGGAATACCATTACACATATGGAGTGACATACAGTATGCGGTTGACGTATGGACTATGTAGGGTGAGTTTCATGCTCTAGGGAGCTTAGTGCCAAGGAGGTTGAACCATTTATTTCACCAAGATTTATTGATGGCATTGAATGGCTTCCAAAGTTGTGGCAATTTCAAGTTAACTGCACTTGTTATGGCATGAGTGATACTTTCACAATATAAACATCATTATATAAAAGCCTATAAAAGCCTAAGTCTAGAATTTATTTTGATGTGAAAAACCATGTCTCTAATAGCACAAAACAAAACTAGCATTTGTGACATTCGTATAATATATACATATTAACATTTTGTTTAGATTGTGATTTTAAAACTAGAGACATTTTACAGTAAAGAGTTTTTCTTAAGTCTTTCTCCTTTTTTTTTTTTTTTTTCTTTAAACTAAGAAAGTGTTTAAGCACAATGGGCTGAATCGCAATTGTTAAATTACTTGTTTCGTATTACCGCCAATGTACTCAATCAAGCTACACCAAAAGAAACATGGGGGCTTGGTGTGTTGTTTACACCTCCAATGTTAAAGTTAGTTTGTGGCCCAAAATTAAAACTGACAGACTGATTGTTTTGTTATGTCAAAACTAACCGAAAACGGCTGATGAAAAGGGAGAAAATTGGCTGAGCTGATTTCGGCTGGTTCAATGGTTTTTGGTCAGTTTGGGTCTCTTTTTTAAGAGTTTTATATACATATATATATATATACATATATATCCAAATTGAGATCATTTTGGCCTTTTTTCAAGTTGATTTAAAATCCTAATTTACTGTAGTGAGTTTTTAAAGCCTATTTTAAATATTCAAATTTCATTTGTAATGTTAGGTTAAAAAGTAAATAAATTAGTAATAATAAAATAGTGATCCCATGATGGCATATGTATTAAGTATATAATACTAAACTAATTACTAGATGACTAAAAAAAATAAAAACAACTTGACTAGACGTTTAATATATATTATAACTAAAAACAAATTGTCCTAGGCAACAATGCAACTTAAAAACATAAGAAAAATAAATTGCAACAATTCTTGTCATCAATGATCTTCACGCTTGCTGCTTCAGCCCTCAATCTTCAATAGATGAAAAGCTTGATTGTGCTCCCAGCACTATATAGAAACATTAATAAGATTAAAATATCAAATATTAGTGAATTTGGATGATGAAAAATACTAAAATTAAATTATAAAAACAAATGAATATTGAATGATCAAAACATTATCCAATTCTATTGCAAAGCTCTCCATATTATCCATGGACTCTTGAATATCAATTGGTGATGATTCATGTCTCAAACAATTTTAGCACAAATAAGTGCTTCAACGATTATTGGAGCCCACAAACTCAAAAAATAATCACTTACATGACCTCCCTCACTAAATGCTTACTTGAATGCAATCATTAAAACAGATATGGCCAACAAGTCTTGTGCAACCTCGCAAGTATAAGATAGTTAGGCTCATTAGTTTTTTACCAGATCAATAAGTCAAAAAATGGATTGAGTGTCTCACAACTATATGATAAATAACAATCCACCTCTATTTTGGCAACTGTAGATCCCAAGGTGAGAACCGTTTGGTTTCATGATTGCTTTCACCATCATTTATGGCTATTAATGTTGGAGGGGGCTCATATTCTCAGCTAGTCGTGATAGAACTGAACGTAGCATCATACACTGCATACAAATATGTTAATAACTATCTCACACTTGACACTAACTCTTTAGCACTATTCTCATCATGAATTTTCTTTAGGTAAAAACTAAGAAGCCGTGACTTGCTATATGGATCAAGAACAACTGTAATCAACATCAACAAGTTCATCTTATTTAATGACTCTCAATACTTATCATATTTCATTTTCATCCTTATGGCCGTGCTCATCAAACAACTATTATCTCTCTCACTCATCCTAATTAGCTCTTTTTGGAGTTCACAAATCTCCAGAAAATTGATGTTAGTTAAGATAAATAAAGACCAAAAAAATCTCGTAGTGGCATCATAAAACTTTTTAAAAAACTTTACAAACACCCGCACTATCTCCCACTCCTTAACTTTAGGAGGCCACATGTGTCCATCAACAAAGTAAGAGATGAAATTTTAATCCTCATTCTCTATTGGCCTAAAAGCATTTCCAAACTTCTCAACCACCTATAACATCATGTAAGTTGAGTTCCATCGAGTTTGTATATCAAGAGACAATATTTTCTTACAATTAATTTTCTTTTTCTCTACACATCTCTTAAACTTATCTAATATATATTGCAGGGGAAGAACACACATATCTAACTGCATTTCTAACCATTGTGATGGACATATATTACATTCCTTCAAACCCTTATTTAGACTAAGGTTCAAAATATTAACACAATATCTTATGTGCATACACTTTTCCCCCAACACATTGCTTGTCAAAAATTTTCTCAAATATGAAATTGTATTATCATTTGAATTTGAATTATCAATAGTTACAGTAAATATATTATTAATGATTAGAGATTAAACAAAAATTAATGATTTTTTTCTTTTTTTACAATTTTCAATCCCAATTAATGAAATGTGTAGTTAGATACATATAATTAGGATTTTGTACCTATGTCCATGTATCAGTAATCAATGAAATCTTCATGCCACAATCTTTAACAACTTTTTTGGCTTTCCCTTTTCTAAAGCAAATAATTTGATACAATCTCTTTCAGCCAAGATGTGACAGAAACTTTTAAACTGATGTTTAAGAGACTAACACATCTTCCTAAATCTTTATCCTTCAATAATTTTAAATGAAAACTCATCGGTAATTACCATCTCTGTTATTGACAACTTTACGGCCTCTTCACTATACTTGTGGGTTACAAGATTCCTTATCCTACTAGGGGTGCTACTCGCACCATACGGTGCGGGGTAGGCACCCCCCCGCCCCCCGCCCCCGCATGGGGCGGATGGGGAAAATCCCCCCCGTCCCCCGCCTCCGGTGTGCGGGGGTGGGGTACCTCGTCCCGCATGACGGGGTACGGGGTGGGGGGGCATTCCGTCCGGCCCCCCGCAGTGGTCTCGCTCTCTCCCAGCTTCAACAGTTACTCCCCCGGAAAACTCGCTGAGATCGCCGCCAGAGTCGTGGAGGAACTTCGCCATGAAGCCGACTCCGACACTAATATCTTTCCCTGGGCTACAGAAAACCCACCTATTTCATCTCGAGTTATCTCAAACGCTGAACCTCCTCAACGACAACAACAAGAAGACATGTCCAATAACAACGGCGAGTACGAGGATGGATACGAGGACGAAGACGACGATTTTGAGTTCGCGTTTGTTTGCAGAGAGCCAGATTCGTCTCCCATCTCAGCCGATGAGATTTTCTGCAACGGCCAGATCAGACCCATCTACCCGATCTTCGACCAGAGCCTACTCGTTAACGATTCCCGTACAAGCACTAATTCTTCAAACACCTCGAAGCTTCGTCGTCTTCCTCTAAGAAGGCTTATGACAGAGGAGCGAGAACGAGAAGAAGCCCGCGAGCTCGCGAGCCATAACAGCCACCGTAGCCCACGGCCACGCCCTTGCGTCGAGAGGCCATAACAGCCACCAACGCCCAAGCCACGGTTCTGCGACGCCATCCTTCCACCAACGCCCACGCCACGGTTCTGCGACGCTGTCCTACGGGGAAATCAACGGCCTCTCCTTTGCTCGGGGCTTCTCCTATGAGTCCCAGCTTAAACTTATATATATATTATATATATTATATATGATACGGGGCGGGGGAAAAACGGACCGGGGGGGTCCGTCCCCGTCCCCCGCCCCCGCATGGGTTACAGCTTACGGGCCGGGGGGCCCCGCCCCGGCCCTGACGGTGCGGATGCCCCGCCCCGCACTATGCGGGGACGGGGCGAACGGGGCGGGGCAGTGGGTAACGGGGCCCCGCTGCCCACCCCTACCTACTACCATCACTCTATCCAAAAGCCCACCTTTATGAGAATGTTTGGGACATGAAGGCAAATGGTTTTGCATGGTTGAAGTCTGTTTCTTTTTTAGTGGCAAGCATACATTTTTCCACAATAATTACAATTAGCCTTAGTATCATCTAAGGACAACCCTCTACCTTTGTAAAATGGTTCTAAACAACCGACGAATCATTCCCCTTTCATTTCTTAGGAAGTGGACAAGTATTATTAGTAGGGGCACTTGGGGGTCTTAGTGTTTGTGTCTCTCTCAATTATCTCCCAAGTTAATGATTGGTTCATTTGAATCAGCATCAATTGGAGTCGATTAACCCATCTAACATGTGAAATAGATAATTAATTACAAAACACAAAAAACTTTAAAAAAAAAAGAAAAAGAAAAAGAAAAAAAAAAAGAACATAGAACAACAATACAATTATACAGCAGTTAGTTTGCAACATGGAAAACATCACAAGTCTAAAACTCTAATCTAGATTTTAGTTCACTCATCTTTCCACAATTTATATCAAAATAATTTTACAACACAATTAGAACATTATAAATTAACAACAATAAATTTCTTTATGGAAAAGAATATCAAATCAAACATGTAGCACACTCACATTGGGAAATAGCTCTAGGATTACTATTCATAGACCTAATAATTTGATCCAAAATTTTTATAATGATTGTGCATACGCAAATAAACAATTTATACATCAAATAATATGAAAATGAATTATCAAACATGAAACCAACATCAAACCAAGCACTTATATATATATATATATATATATAAATTATAACGCAAAAAGACAAAAAGGGAGGGGGGGCTAACATCACAAATCAAAGAGGTTTAAATCGATAACATCAAAACAAAGATAGGCCATCAATGGAAATGAGAGGTAAATGGACTCCGGGGAGATGAGAGTGCTCAGAGAGATGAGAGATGTTTGAGAGAGGAGAGATGAGAGATAGGCTAAGCATTGAGTGCTATGAAGAAGGAGGGGAGGGTCAAGCTGTTGGGCTTGTAACACCCCGCTCCCCACGATTTCTGTGCAACACTAGATCTTCTCTGATTATTTTGGAGATGCTGAATATTAGGCCTTGGATAGTCAAAAAATTGAACACCATCGTGGGCAAATATTTTGGATTTCTATCTTATTTAGGAAGGTCTAACATTCCCTAGGTGATCACACAATCAATCTGCACTTAACGGGATTCAAATATACTGATATGTTTACGTGGTTTATACAATGTGATCCCTTATTTCTAGCTTGCTGAGCCTATGATACTCCGTTTGTGGACCTTCGTAAAGTGGATTGAGCAAAATTCGAATGGGGAGATATCGAACCCTCTAGTTATTATGCAGATTCCTATCGTACGAGTATGGTAGGAATTTCTTTTTTTTGACTTGCAATATTTAGACCCCGTTTGTTTTGTCTTTTCCCCATTAATTTTCTTCGATGATACTTATTTCTATGCTTGGGATGACATGTGCTAACTTTACCTCTCCCATCTATTAGTGTAGCAAGGATCACGAGATTCGTATGCAATGTCTTCTCTCCCATAACACTTGTCACTTTCTTACTAGAGTTGTCCAACCATCCCTATTCCCCTACTTAAACCCCAGTCCTTGATTCATAGCTTTTTTACATCATTGTTTACAGCCTTTGTCTTCTATTCCTAAGCCATACTCCTTCTTCTCTTACGTTCTTCATCATGTCAATGGCACCCAAGAACACTTCCCCTTTTTCATCCCGAGGTTCAAGTTCAACATGTCCAAAGGTGTCTCCCAAGAAAACCTAGAGTTTCATGTTAGAATAGTCCTCCCCACTTCGAGGGGTACCACTGGTTTGCAACAACCACTAAGTCAAACCTAGACTTAGTGAGGAGTATGTCCTGGAAGTGCCTAGAGCTCTCTATGGCACTATCGATTCAGAGGGATACACTGAGAAGGTCAAACTGTACCCCTCCACATTCTTGAATGAACTGCGGGTCCATTTTTGCCATCCCATTAGGGACGTCCTAGATTACAAGGCCTTGACTCCTTCACAGCTCCATCCTAACCCTTGGAGGTACTCCTATCATGTTACGGTTTATGGCGCTTGGTGTTAGGAGTTGAAGATAAGGATTACCCTGACCTGGCTGCGAGGGAGTTCTTTTATACCCATGGGATATGGTGCCATGATGACAATATGTGCAACTTCTGTTCCTATACCAAATGCTAGGTAGCCCACTTGGAACCTTACTATTCTTGTGTTAAGGAATGGTTCAAAGGTTCTTTTCTGCGCCTAGTCATGGTTGGGAGTTCCTTGTTGGTGAGGTTGCTAACCAAGAGTTTCCCATTTAAGCCATGTGGGGAGTTGCTCCCGACTAAGGGTGAATTCGGTCCGGTCTGGGGAGGTTTTACGGACCGGACCTATTCGGTCCAGGGTTTTCCCACCCTGGACCGGACCAAACTTCATACGGTCCGGTCGGTCCACCCTATGACTTTTTTTTTTTTCAATGACGTACATTTTGTTTAATACTTATGTAATTATATTGTGACATATTTAATATATATACATATAGTATACTATTATATATATTAGTAATACACTACTACTATTAGTCTATTAGTAATAATACTATAACTAATAACTATATGTAATAATAGTAATAGTGATAACTATATATGTAACTATATCATGTAATAATAATAGTAATATATGTAACTATATGTAATACTAATAACTAATACTATTAGTCTATTAGTACTAATAAGCATACTAGTACTAATACTATAACTAATAAATATATGTAATGATAGTGATAATATATATAATATTATATTAAATAATAGTAATACTCTTATTACTAATATTCTATATAGTTATAGTGATTTAATACTAACATATTACATATTAAGTTAACTATACTAATACTGTTATAAATTTACAAATATATAATATATTATAATTGATACTATAACTTTTATAATATGTTAATACATTAATATATATACTAGTACTATATTTTTTTTTGATCGGTTATATTAGTACTATATATTATAGTTAATAGTTATATATTAAAGAATATAGTAATACATTGATACTAAATATATATATAATATAGTTATAGACTTACAATGATTTAGTTATTATGAATTTATAATTAGTATAACTATATAATTGTATTAGTATTAGACTATTAGTAATTCAATTTGACTATATTATATTAGTAATATTAGTTATGTTGAACTTGAATCAGTTAGTTAGTATAACTGTATTCTATATTATTAGTATTAATATAAATATTAGTATTAGTTGTAACTATATAGACTATATTAAAATTGAGAGTCTTAGACTATATAATAGAGTAATAGTATTAGTACAACTATATAAGTATACTGTATAGCTATATATTAGTTTTAATTATAGTAATTAGTATAACTATATAATATTATACTATTAGTATAACTATATAATATTAGACTATTAGTATAACTATATATTAGTATTAGTTATACTGTTATAGTGATTTAGAATATTATAATTTATATTGAAAAAACAAAAACGCTAGTCTGTACCCCTTGTTTTAGAGAGAGAAGCTCCCCCCACTCTCTAAGGAAAAGCAAGAGCCAGAGGCGTCCAACAGGGGGGTGGGAGCCTCGGCTCCCTCCTCCCTCCCCCTCTCCCCCCTCTGTTTCTCTGCTTTGTCTGGTTTATTTTCGTCTAGCTAGTTTTTTCTGCTTTGTCTGTTTTTTGGAATAAGTTTGCTCGGTGATGGACTGTGGTGATGGCGGGATGCCGTGGCTCATGCACGTAGCCCTCTCTCCCGGTGGTTCATCCCTCTCTCTCTCCCGTTTTCCGGTCAGAAACAGAGCTTGTAATGCAGTTATCCACGCACGGAGAAAGTAAGGGAAGGATGTTCTCGGTCGGTTGATCCCGGTCGGATTGGTTTTTGAAAATGCTCTGGTTTAAGAGCATAAAACAGAGGATCACATACACGGTGCACCCACGGTCAGAGCATAACACAGAAGATCGGTGGACGTTACCAAAAGGTAACAACGGCCTCTGAAGTGGTGGGATGAGGTGCAGGGTGGTATGGGTCATCGGCCGGGGGGGGGGGGGGGGGGGACCTACGTGCGGGATAGGAACGGAAATGGTTGTCTCGTGGAGGTGCAGAAGCCGTTGATTTTGCCGAAGTGCAGCTCCAGTGAACCGCTCGCGGCTGCCGGTGCCCGTGCGCTGGTGAATCCGTTGAGAAAGGGAGTCGGCGGCAGCACAGTATATGATGAAACCCTAGCTCCCTTTGCAAACAGATTTGGTCCGTGGGCTTTGTGGTGTAATGGGCCATGTGTTAAGACTGGGCCTTATGGTTTTGTTTTAGACTGGATCATGTATTTTGCTTTTATGCATTTTGTTTGTTTTTATTTTATAAATAATAGGAAATGGGCTATTGGACTTGAGGTCCATAGCAGTCGAGTCCCACTCCTCCTTTGGAGGAAGGTGGGTGGCTGTCTCACTCCTCCGTTGGAGGAAGGTGGGTGTTTGTACTCCTCCTCCTTGGGAGGGTGGAGCGTGTTAGTACTTCTCTTTTTCGAAAGAGAGGTTGTTTCAGTTCTGTTTTTTAACAGAGCGCATTTTCTATTGATTGTTGTCAATAGATAATGTATAGAAGTTAAGACAATGTCTGCCATAAAGAAATTTATGGGTAGGGGAGCCCCTCACAGTTGAGTAGTTTGGCTAGTAATCTGGAATTTTTCAGTATTGATTAGTCACAGTTGTAACTTCGGTTTTATTGAATGGAATGAAGCCTATTTCAAAAAAAAAAAGAATATTATAATTTATATATTATATTTATACTATAACTCTTATAATATATTAATATATACTAGTACTATATATTATAGTTATATATTAAAGAATATAATAATACATTCATACTAAATATATATAGTTATATTTCTAGTGATTTAGTTATTAACTTATTATGATTAGTATAACTATATAAATTATAATAGTATTAGACCATTAATATAGATATATATTAGTAATATTAGTTATGGTGAATCAGTACTTTAGTATAACTATATAAGTATTAACTATAATAATTAGTATAACTATATAAATTATAATATAGTGATAATTATATTAATTAAATATAAGTATATTGATAATTAAATTATATTAATTATAGTGATAAATATACTATATAGCTATACATAGTATTAATTATAGTGATTAGTATAACTATATAAATCATATAATAGTATATTAGTATTAATAGTAAACTATTATATAGGTCACTATAGTTATTGTTGAAGTATTAGTTATAGTGATTTATATAACTATATTAGTATAAGTATAACTACAATCTATATTAGACTATTAATATTTTTTTATACCATATATAATTATATAATTAATTATATACAACTATTATATAAATAATAATTTTTTTTAATCCATTCGGTCCGGTCCGGGGTGAAAAACCCCCGGAACCCCCGGATTGGGACCGGTCCGAATACATTCGGTCCCTTAAAAATTAGACCCGGACCGAACCGGACTCATTCGGTCCAGTCCGGACCGGTCCAAAAATGACTGGTCCGGTCGGGTTTTCCGATCCGGACCGTTCGACTTTCAGCCCTACTCCAGACGACAAGGAGTTTGTCTTGTTTGGTTTTACAACATATCTCATTTCATCTCATCTAATTAATACAATTTCTCTAAATCTCTCTACAAAATACAATAAACAATTTAATATTTTCAAATTCTAAAACAATAATATTGAAAAAGTATATTCTAACAATATTTTATTTAATTTTTAACTTTTATCTCAACCTATTTCATTTCATCTCATTTGCGAAAACAAATGAGGCCTCTTTCCAATTGAGAGGAAGCTTGCTAGAAGAATGTTTATTCCTAGGTTGAATGACACTAGGAAGAAGTTTGGATAGGGTCCCTTTTAACTAGAGTCAATATTGAAGGGTTTCTAGTGAAGCCGGATTGGTCTCATATTAGCAACCGCCACTTCCTGAGGGAGCCGTTGCCTCTTATAGTCGAAAGAGGCCTTCTGGCTCCCTACCGGGGGAGATGAGGAAGAAACTTCGCATGGAGAATGAGGATACTTGCGAATGGGTGGGGGTTGGCAGCCGTTTGGGGCTTGAGTGGGAGGCTTCCCTCCCTTTTGGTGGCTCTAAGAATTTGCAGCAGTCTTAGTCATCATTGGGCACCGGCATGTCGACTCGATGCAACTCACCTAGCCTAAATAGCCTTGAGGACATTCTAGAATAGGCAGAGCTTGACTTGGCAATGGTGCTGGGTTTTGAATGTCTTTTCTCCTAGCCTTTGTTATGATCGATTGAGACTTCTAGCATAGATGAATAGGTGGAAATTGAAATGGCCTTCTACTCTACCATCCTTGAACTTGTTCCGAGTGATTCCCATGAACAGGTTATGGGCATGCCTTTAAGGGTGACGAGGAGAAGCCTGCACCTTTGGGCAATGGTTTCAAGGTACGTGAGACAACTTATGGGATATCTCCTTCACCGGTGGTTGACATTCCCGGGGTGGTGCCAACGATAGTGCTCACACCCCTTGCTCTATTTCCTCTACTATTTTTTATGGCAAAACTCAAACTCTTTTGTTTGACCCTAGGGGTTTGTCCCAAGATAATCCCTTGACTGTTGACCCGAGCAAGGATGGTGTCTCAATACCACTTAGTACCTCTTTGGGGTAAGAGGTTTCTTCAACTTCCGTCTTGAAGGAGGCTAGAGCTATGCCTTTAACTTCTCCACCAGGCAATGTGGAGCCACCTAATGAGTAGGGGCTCGATGTTTCAGGGGGCATAGATCCTTTGTCTCAGGTTCCTTCCCCTCCCCCACCTTAGTAGCTTGGTCAATTGGGAGGCTTGAGGTCAACCTTTCTAGGCGAGAGCAATGGTTCTTCTATATTTCCTGGGACCTCTGTATCTCACCCTTTTGGATCTAGCCAACATGCTCAAAGTGCTAGGGTTGAGTTTGCTCGTGAAACAACAAATAAACTTAGGAGCTTCCTTTCCTTGATAAGTTTTATCAACGTTCTCATTCAGTCCTTCCTCATTTATAATTCATCTACTGATTACTCTACCTTTGTGTGCTAGGGGGTTGACTCATTGGCTATTTGGATTGTTAATGATTGAGCTGAGCTGGAAGATGAAGTCTGTGCACTGTGGTCTTCTGCAGTTCAAGCCCACTAGGAAGTCGTTAAGGTGAGGTTTGAGAAGGATGAGGCGGAAGCCACCTTTGCTCATGTGGGCGCTTACTCCTATTCTTTAGAGACAAGTGGTTTTGCTATTTGTAAGGATGTTTCCTACCTCCGAAGTGGCTTAGAGAAGTCAAGGGAGGAGATAGCTTGTTTTTATTTGGAGGCTTAGTGTTTTAGTGCAAGTTTATTGTTTTATGACATTTTTTGGGACTTTTGGTTGTTTAAATGATGAATATTTTAGGAGAGAATTCATGGATTTTTGGAGTCCTTGGAGTTGATTTAGAGATTTGTTTTGTGCTTTTTGACCTAAACTTGACGTTTTGATATTTTGTTGGTATAATGAGTTTAAGATCTTTTTCAAATGTATAAATTGATGTCTTAGCATGATTTTATAACTAAGGATGTGATTTTTAGAATTGATAAATTTGGTTTATTCATCTTAGTATGTTAGAATGTGATGTTAGCAAGTTCTATGTTTATAAGAAATTAGTGAGATGTTCTAACCTTAGAAAATATCTCGTTTGAGTTTACTCACTTTTACGCTTGCATTTTGTAACATTAATTATTGTAAGTTAGCCTCTAATTTATGATCATGATATTTGTGTATGTAAGGTGGTAAGACTGTCATTGTTTATATTCATGTCACTTTTGCTTACTATAATAGTTATAATATTCCATGCCATGTCATCAGATATCTATCATCTATTACTGTTGAACAATTATTTGTTGCACATTTATCTGTTATCCAAATGTCACGTCACCTGTTACACGTTATGAATGCCATGTCATATAGTACATGAGTATGTCATGAGTTAAGTCTAAGTCATGCATGAGTTGCTAATTTTATCATGATCCCTAGGATGTGGATTTATCATAGTAAAACTCCTTTGTTCATGTTGGGTTGATGATAAAGTGTTTGAAATGCATAATTAAATTGCTTAAGTGAGTGATTTATTTCATCAAATAAAAGTTAAGCACTTGATTATACATCAAATTCTAGTACTAGATTCTAAATTTTGAACACAAATATTCATATTTGCCCTTAAAATAATTAAACACTCATATCTTGCTTATACGTTGCAAGGCACTTTTAGAAAGAAAAACATGAGCTGCCAACAGTCCTTTGAGAATAGAGGGCTATTACAATAGAGGGCATTCTTGGAAAGAATGTGTGCTAAGTCAGAAGTAATGGAGAAAGAGTAAGGCGTGAACCAAGTGGGAGTAAATCGGTTACGGGCTCAATGGATTCTAGGGTGCATGTGCGACAATTGAGAGAATGATTATCATCAAATCTGAAGGGGCATGTACGACATATAGGATGGAGAAGCAAAGCACACTTGGGGAGAACCCAACCATGTAGCAAGGTGGTCTGAAGGAATGAGGGGGTGCCGAGGTGCAAAACAAGGGATATAAAAAAGAAAGGAAAGGGTGCTATACGGAGGATCCTTTGGAACGAAAGAGAAAGTAGTGAAAAAAATTTCTTTATCCCATTTTCTCATTTTTGGCTTTTTTACTGTTAATAGATAGAAGTTAAGATGTTTACTGATAATTTTAATTTGATGATGTTAGGATAAATTTCTAAGGCTAAGTTTCGAGGGTTAACCCATATTTGGATTAGAGTTGATTTCTCATATTTCTTCCAGTGATTTCTTTTTCATAATCTACTATTTTGTGAGGCATGTAATATTTGTGAAAGTTTGGAGTTCTACTTTCTGATCTTGATTTTTTGTTGACTTAAAGCACAATTGATGCTTGGTTGTGATATAAAACTCTATAGGTTTTTCATTTTACATTGACCAAACTTGCGTTTCAACTCAGTAGGAAATTTCAAATAAACTATAAACTCGATTATAATTGTTTTATCTTCTATTCATCATCTCTTTGAATGAGTAAATAATTGAGTAAAAAGGAATGTGAGAATTACTCAACATTAATTCATGAATGGGTGAAACCTGAAACTTGGGTATTTGATAATTTGCTTCTTAGAACTTTCCTTTTGAAATCTTAAGTGTTTTTTGCCTTCATTTTCATATTTTATTTATCTTATTTTCAAGATTCTCTACATGTTAAGTGGTGGAAATGGGCTTGATACTTCATCATTTAGATTTGGACTCAAATGTGATTGTGTTTACAGCTTGTTTTTGTAATTACGTTACATAAATTTTTACATACATTCTGTTTTTCATATAACCATACAAAGTTCAAAAAGAATTTATATAGCATTTTTCAAGGTTGTGTTAACACCCTTTTGTCCTTGTGGAATACGATTTGGATTTACCCTTGATAAAACTTGGCACTTCTACACTTGGAAGAACACATTTAGAGCAACATTAAGTTTTTGGCACCTTTATCAAGGACAATTAGTCTTAATCAAAGCATTTTTGTTTGAGGGAGTTAAGGTAGCATAATGCTGTGAACCTCTTCACAGTTTTGATGATACCTAAAATTTTTCTTTTTATTTTTAGTTGATTATTCTCTTTATTTTACATCATTGTTTTACTATTGTATATGTTTGGTTGGGCTCAAAATCATTATGGTCATCTTATTAGAAATTTTAATAGCACACATTCTAATTTAACATATTTTGATTCAGCAACTGTATCTCTTGAGTTCTGATATGAAATTGAAAGCAATATGGGTGATAATGAGCATGCTGAGAGGGAGACTGTGAATCCTAATAGGACTCTTAGGGAATACTTTCATCCTATTTGAAATAGTGTACCTTCATGCATCATCCAACCTCTAAATGGAATTTCAAATCCTGCATGATACATTTACTTGCACATTTTTATGGTATGGAGTCTGAAAATTCTTATTTACATATCAAGGAATTTGATAAGTATATTCTACATTTTGGATCGTACATTTACGGAAAAAGTCATTAGGCTTAAGTTGTTCCCATTTTCTTTAGAAGATAAAATTAAAACATAGTTGAACTCACTTAGATCTCAGTTATAGGCACTTGGCAAGGGATGCAACAGAATTTTTGAAAATGTTTTTTCCAATACATAGGACAAATGCTTTGAAAAGATAGATAATGAATTTTTCTCAAAACATTTTGAAACTTTATATCAATGCTGTGAAAGGTTCAAAGATCTATTAAATATATGCTTATACCATGGTTATGAGCATTGGCATGTGATTATTATTTTTTATGAGTTTGACACTCAAAATGTGCCAATTTGTTGAAACCATGTGTAATGAGGAATTTTTCAATAAAGAACCTGTAGAAACATTTGAATATTTTGATTATTTGGCTAAGAATGCCCAATCTTGGGATACTGTCGATATACTTATGACAAATTTAAATCTGTTAAGTCTAGTGGTAGCAAGTTTAATTTGAAACATGATGATGATATGTGTGCTAAAATAACCCTACTGTCCAAAAAAAAATTGAGGCCATTGAAATGAAAAAGGTTAATGAGGTGCAAGTTATTCCTAAAGTGTCTGAAAAATGGAAAATTTGTAAAGAGTTAGGACATTACACTAATGAATGCCCTACTATCCCTATTGTTAAAGAGGTGTTGTTAGATCAAAAAAATGCTGAAAATTTGATTTCTAAACCATATGCTGGACCTTGTTCTATCACTTATAATCCAAATTGGAGGAACCATCCAAATTTCAGTTGGAAGAGTGAACAAAATACTCCTTAGGGACCTATATTTCAAGGGCAACTCAATACACAAGCCAACCTATCCCAGTTAAAAAAAGAGAACTTGAAGAATCTGTCCAGCATCTAGCTAATACAATGCAGCAATTCATGACAGAACAAGCAATGAGTAATAACCAAAATTCTCAGGCTATAAATGACATGAGGAGCACACTCACAAGGCTGACTTCCACATTGAGCATTCATGAGAAAGGAAAATTTATTGCATAGCCACAACCAAACCCTCAAGTTCAACCTCAACAAGTTCAAAAGGTAAAGAAGTGTTCCAATATCAAACCAGTGAAAGCCATCACAACCTTAAGGAGTGGCCGAGTGGTAGATGTTCTTGCTCAAAGGTCAAACAAGATAAACAAGGCTAGTAAGGTTTGTAACTAAACTCAAATTCCTGATGGAGAAAATGAGACTAAAGTAGAGGTAAATCCCTTCCCTGTTTCAGCCCTTTTCCATCAAAGATTTATTCCTCTGCAATAAAGATAAAAATATTATGACATTTTAGAAATTTTTAAGTAAGTTAGGATCAACATTCATTTGCTAAATGTCATTTAACAAATTCCTACATATGCTAAATTTTTAAAGGACTTGTGCACTGTTAAGAGGAAACTAAATGTCTAAAAAAAAGCTTTATTAACTGAACAAGTTAGCGCCATTATACAAAACAATACCCCACCAAAGTATAAAGATCTAGGGTCTCCCCACAATTGCTTGTGTAATAGGTAGCTCAAAAATTGGTCAATCCCTTTTAGACTTATGTACAAGTGTGAATTCATTACCCTATACCATATATGAGCAGATAGGATTGGGAGAATTGAAACTAATTTCAATTATTTTGCAATTGGCTAACCATTCCATTAAGATGCCTAGAGGTATTGTTGAAGATATTTTAGTTCAAATTGATTAAAAAAAAATTATTCCGTGGATTTTGTGGTGCTTAATGTTCATTTGAAAAGTCATTTTCAAGCACCAGTAATCCTTGAGAGACCAATTCTTGCAACATCCAATGCATTGATTAATTATAGAAGAAGTGTCTTGAAATTGAGTTTTGGAAACATGACATTAAAACTAAACATTTTTAACACTTGTAGGCAGCCACATGACTTGGAGGAGGTTCATGAAATAAATTTGTTGGAGGTTATTTTTTATGAAGAAACTTACTTGGAAAAATAGTGTGCTAATTTAGAAACTGATGTGGAGGTTGTTAGTGAATTTTTTTACAACAACTTTGACCAATTTAATGTTTCTTTCATAGAGAATCAAAAGGAAACATGCTAGAGGCAAAAATCTGAGCAACTTCCATCCCAAACAGTACCATTGTGGCCCTCTTTATATGAGATCCCAAACTTGGACTTTAAACCATTACCAACAAATCTTAAATATGTTTTTTTGGGCCCCAATAGAACCTTTTTCAGTGGTGGTTTCTTCCTTGCTCACTGAAACACAAGGGGGGAGGCTAGTTGATGTGATGAGGAAGCATAAGGGAGCTATTGGCTAGACCATAGCAAACATCAAAGGTATAAGCCCCTTTATTTGCACTCATAGAATTTATTTAGAAGAATATGCAAAAACTTCTAAGGAAATGCAAAAGTGGTTGAACCCTACCATGAAAGAAGTTGTTAAAAATGAGGTTTTGAAATTACTTAATGTTAGTATAATTTATGCTATCTCTAATAGCAAGTGGGTGAGTCCAACTCAAGTAGTTCCAAAAAAATTTAGTTTGACAATTATGAAAAATGATCATGATGAGTTGATTCCTATGAGAATGACCACTAGTTGGCATATGTGTATTGATTATAGGAAGTTAAATGCAGCCACTGGGAAAGATTATTTCCCTTGCCTTTTCTTGATCAAATTTTGGATAGAGTGGCTGGTCATGCTTTCTACTATTTTCTAGATGGTTTTTCAGGTTACTACTATATTGAAATAGCCTTAGAGGACCAAGAAAAGACCACTTTCACATATTCTTTTGGTACTTCTACATTTAGACAAATGCACTTTGGTTTATGTAATACATCAGTAACTTTCCAACGATGCATGCTAAGCATTTTTAGTGTTATGGTTGAAAACATTTCGGAAGTGTTTATAGATGGTTTTTCTATTTTTGGCAGCACCTTTAATGATTGTTTAACTAACTTACAAGCTGTGTTGGCTAGGTGTGAAGAGAAACATATGCTCATCAATTAGGAGAAATGTCACTTCATGGTTTTAAAAGGGATAGTCCTTGGGCATATCATTTTATCTAGGGGAATTGAGGTTGATAGGGCCAAGATTGACTTGATTTCTAAGCTTTCTACACCTAAAACAGTAAATGATGTTAGGTCATTCTTAGGTCATGCTAGTTTTCATAGGAGATTTATCAAAGGTTTTAGTTCCGTTTCTAAACCTATGTCATTTACTCACGCATTTTACTTTGACAGCTGAACACCAAAATGCTTTTGACTAACTTAAAAATTTGCTCACCACAACCCCTATCATGCAACCCCTTGATTGATCCCTTCCTTTTGAAATTATGTGTGATGCCAATGATTTTACCATGGGGGCTGTGCTTGAACAGCGGTGGGGTAGTCTTCCCTTTGTCATATATTATTTAAGACAAACTTTAAATGGAACCCAAAAGAACTATTCCATAACTGAAAAACAATTACTTGACGTTTTTGCCTTGAAAAATTTTTGAACTTATATGCTTGGTTCTCCTGTGGTGATTTTCACTAACCATTAAGTTTTAAAATATCTTTTGACACAGAAAGATGCTAAAACATGCCTCATTCAATGGATCCTTCTTCTTCAAAAGTTTGACATCACCATCAAGGAAAAAAAGGGTGTAGAGAATGTGGTTACTGACCATCTCTCCCGCCTCCAGTTCATAGAAACTTAAACCTCTTCTTCTATATTTGACTCTTTTTCTGATGATCAGCTTTTGTCTATTAATGTTTTGCCATGGTATGCTGACATTGTAAACTTTTTGGTAACAAATCCGACTCTACTATATTAGATTGCTCAAGACTTAAAGCAATTCAAAACTGAAGTTAAGTATTTCTTTCATGATGAACCTTATTTGTCTAAGTATTGTTTGGATCAAATCATTCAAAAATGTGTCCCAAATGATGAAATATCTGTTGTTTTAAATGCTTGTCATACCAAGGCATGTGGTAGCCATTTTTCTGCTCATAAGACAGTAGCTAAAATTTTGAAATTTGGTTTGTATTTTCCTATCATGTTTAAGGATGCATTTAATTTTTGTAAATGTTGCGAACCGTGTTAGAAATTGGGTGGAATAATTAAAAGAAACATGATACATTTACAACTTGTTTTGGTGTTAGAAATTTTTTATGGTTGGGGCATTGACTTTATATGGCCCTTTCCTCCTATTGGTCGTTCATACATTTTAGTTGCTATCAACTACGTGTCTAAATGTATTGAAGCTGTTCCTTGCAAAACAAATGGTCATGAAATTGTGCTTAAGTTTTTAAAAGAAAACAATTTCTCTTGTTTTGACATGCCTAAAGCTATCATAAGTGACAATGGCACTCATTTTTGTAATAAACCATTTCTTACCCTCCTACACAAGTATGGCATTCATCATAAGGTTTTTACCGCATATCACCCTCAAACAAATGGTTAAGCTAAACTTGCTAATAGGAAAATTAAAACTATTTTGGAAAAAACTGTGAATCCTAACTGTAAGGATTGGATTTTGAGATTCCTTAATGCTTTGTGGACATATATGACTGCATATAAAACTATTCTTGGTATCTCCCATTATCGGTTAGTCTATGGTAAGGCCTGTCACCTTTCTTGTTGAACTTGAACACCGTGCCTTTTGGGCCATCAAGAAATTTATTTTTGATCTTGACTAGACTGGATCTTTAAGGAAGTTACACCTTTCTGAATTAGAGTAGCTTAGCAGGGATGCTTACGATAATTCTAAGTTGTCCAAGGAACACATGAATTCTTTCCATGATAAGCATATTCAAAAAAATCATTTGAACCTAATCAACAAGTTTACTCTATAATTCTTGACTTTATTTGTTTCCTGGCAAGTTAAGATCCCGATGGAGTGACCCTATATGGCTAATTAAAACAATTTTTTGTCTTAGTATTATTGAGGTTGCAATCCTCAAAATGGAAATACTTTCAAAGTAAGTGGCCAAAGACTCAAACCTTTTCTGAAAACTTTTTTACCTGAGGTCATCACCAGTCCTTTGCAAGATCCTACTTACCATGCTACTGCTTAGTACATCTCTTTGCTTTATTTTTTTTATTTTTTATTTTCTATTTTGCCTAGTTTCTTTTGTTTTGCAGATTTTTGTTTTATCTTTCTTTTCCTTTTTATTGTCATGATCCTGCAGCTCATTCAGGTAACCTTTTTACATTTTTTCTGCTTGATGCTTTCAACTTTTACTCATTGAGAACAATGCTCATTTCAAGTTGGGGGTTTAGGAGCAACAGTTTTTTTTTTTAAACAATGGTTTTTCTAGTATTAGCATGTTTGATGTGAAATACTTTTTATTGAAAATCCAAGAACATTTTAAAAGAACTGATTTTTATGATTCAACAAGTTTTAGAATTACTATTTTTCAAGCTTGTATACCTGTGAAAAGATATGTTAGAATTATGAGCTACTTTAGCAGTTAAGGATCCAGATTTTAGCTCAGAACATAAGTTTATCCAATTTTTAGTTGATTAAGGCAAGGGTGATTTGCTAGAAACTTCTAACTATTGATCTACACATACACTCGGAATACCTTAGTTGACACTATTATACCATGATTGGGTGTTCATTCTAACTGTATGGAATTCTAATGAACCATATCCTAATGGCTTAGGAAGAAACTTTATTATTATTTAAAAAAAAAAAAAGGAATGAAAGCATGAAAAACAAATTAGAAAAGGGACAAGTTAGGGATCAAGAAAAGTTGCGTGATGAAAAATGCTATCTATTACTGGGGTTCTTATATTTAAAAAAGAAAAGAAAAGAAAAATGACAATTTAAAGTGTAATAGGGTGAAAGCCACCATTGCAATAGTTTTGAATTAGATAAGATCAGTTGGTCTTTCTTGATCAATTGCTATTGTTGGAACCTTTAAATGAATTTTGGTAGTCAACTTTGGAAATCTGATCACACTTGCATATGCAAGGTTAAGCATTCTTTTAGCATTTTTCTCTTTTTGAATGATTAACTGGATAATGTATAAATTTCTATGGAGAATTGATATCTGATTTACATTGGCTCTAGTGCTTTAAAACCAATGAATCTGATCTATGTCATAGATGTTTGAATTAAGTGATTTTGAAATAAAGTTAAATTTATTTGTCCTTGTGATCACATTATTTGCTAGAATAGCAAAAACCTAATTGGGGGTGTGATAAAATATTAGAAATGTAAAATTAAGTTGCTTAAGTGAGTGATTTATTTCATCAAAGAAGAGTTAAGCACTTAATTATACATTAAATTCTAATACTGGATTCCAAACTAATTGATGCCAATATTTTGTACACAAAAGTTTCATATTTGCCTTTAAAATAATTAAGCACTTATACCATGCTTATATGATGCATGACATTTTTGGAAAGAAAAATAAGAGCTACCGACATTCCTTTGAGAATAGAGGGCTATTGCAACAGAAGACATTCTTGGAAGGAAGGTGTGCTAAGTCAAAGGCTATGGAGAAAAAGCAGGATGTGAACCATGTGGGAGCAAATCAGTTATGGGCTCAGTGGATTCTAGGGTGCATGTGCAACATATGAGAGAAGGATTATCATCAAATCTAAAGGGACATATGTGGCATATAGGATGGAGAAGCAAAGCATACCTTGGGGGGGGGGGGGAGACCCAACTATGCAGTGAGGTGGTTTGAATGAATAAGTGAGTGCCGAGGTGCAGAATAGGGGATATAAAAAAGAAAGGAAATGGCGTTACATGGAAGATCCTCTGGAACGAAAGAGAAAGCAACAAAAGAAATTTCTTTCTCCCATTTTCTCATTTTCAGTTTTCTTACTTTTAATAGATGGATGTTAAGATGTTTACTGATAGTTTTAGTTTGATGATGTTAGGCTAAAGTTCTGATGTTAGGTTAAATTTCTAAAACTAAGTTTCAAGGAGTAACCCATATTTGGATTAGAGTTGATTTCTCATATTTCTTCCATTGATTTTTTTTTCATAATCTACTATATTGTGAGGCACGTAATATTTGTGAAATTTTGGAGTTCTACTTTATGATCTTGATTTGTTGTTAACTTAAGGCACAACTAATGCTTGATTGTGATATAGACTCCATAGGTTTTCATTTTACATTGACCAAACTTGTGCTGCAACTTAGTCGGAAATTTCATATAAACTATAAACTTGACTTGAATTGTTTTATCTTCTAGTCATCATCTCTTTCAATGAGTAAATGATTGAGTATAAAAGAATGTGAGAATCACTCAACATCGATTCATAAATGGGTGAAACCTAAAACTTGGGTATTTGATAAATTGCTTCTTAGAATTTTCCTTTCAAAATCTTAAGTATTTTCTGACTTCATTTGTCTGCCTTCATTTTCATATTTTGTTTGTCTTATTTTCAAGATTTTCTACATGTTAAGTGGTAGGAATGGGCTTGATACTTCATCATTTAGATTTGGACTCACATGTAAATGTGTTTACAACTTAATTTTGTAATTAGATTACATAAAGTTTTACATACACTCTATTTTTCATATAACCATTCAAAGTTCAAAAAGAATTTAGATAGCATTTTCAAGGTTGTGTTAACACCCTTTTGTCCCTATGGAATACGATCCTAGATTTACCCTTGATACAATTTGGCACTTCTACAGTTAGAAGAACACATTTGGAGCAATGTCAGGTGCTTAAACTATTTTTTTGGAATCCCTTGTGTTGACAACATATTGTCAACTGGCTTCAAATGGGATCTAAGTAATTGGTCGTTGGAACAAGGTTAAGCACTCAATGTCAGTGGTGCCAACTACACATTTATCAATTGTAAATTAGTTGAATTATTGTGACGTACTTGTAGCTAGCTTAGATGCTTGTGATATGATGCATTATCGGTAGGAACACATGACCACTGGGGAGTCATTGAACATCTAAAGTTTCATGTTAAATATGTAAATGTAACAAGGTCATGCTCATATCAAGTCAGGTCATGTTCATGTCTAGTCATGCCAAATTCAAGTCAAGTCATGTCATGTTCATGTGTTGTTATGTTATTTATTGAGTCAAGATTGTGTCATGCTATTTGCCAAGTCATGTAACGCATGTTAAGTCCATGCCATGATACATACATATCACTTTACTGTCATAGATGCATCTATATACTGTTGTTAGTTTAGTAGCTCACTCACTAAGATTTGTAAAAGTCTTAATTGGTAGTCCTAGCTACCATCTTCTTGGAATGATAGAAGATGTGTTTGGATCTAGAGATCCCTCGCTGAATCAATTGGACAAGGTCGAATAGGCGACAAAGAGATTACGAGTTTCTAATTGCATCGATGCTCCATTTCTTGGATCTGATTGTTGATATTATAGCTGAGTCACACAAGCGGCTCAATGGTTTAATTCAGTAGTTATCCTATCTATATTTATGGAGCAGCCTCTTGAATTCTTATTTTGTTACAAACATATTGGACAAAGTAGTAACATTTTAGGTGTCTAATTATAGATACATGAATCATGTTTATGTTTTCCAGATATAGTACTTCTAATACATTGTGTATTGCTCATATAAAAAAAATACCAACTTCGAATACTGCATACTATTATATGCATGCTAGGTGCACTACATATTTAACTGTTATGAATGAGGGTATATGATCTTATGTTGTATATTTCGATACTTTAAGCTCCCTCAAATCCCAAGCAGAGCCTAAGGGTGTCACAGAGTGGTATTAGGGCAAAATATCTCTGGGATAAACCTACATGTCCCTAGGAATTATACCAGAATATAGGATTAGAATTTTAGTTTTTTATAAGCTTGAATTTTTGAAGTATAAGAGTAAGTACATGAATCTGATACATATAAGCATGTATTTTTGGAAGTAACACGTGGTGCATGGCAGAGCACCTAGGAACCCAGTTAGAGACAGCCATCAGGAGGAATAGAATCCTCCAATGGGTGATGTAAAAGGAATAGCTAAAGCTCTTCATTTACTAATAGACATGCTTAGACAACAACAGTAGTAAGTGCCTATGCCTAGACCTAAAATTAGGGATTGTCTCTATGAAAAGTTTTTGGTGTATCGTTACCAAACGTTTTTGGTAACAAAGGGTCCTTGAAGGTAAACAAATAGATGATTGATCTCGATTGGACATTTGAGATTTATGGTTGCACTAAAGACTAGAAGGTGTTGTATACCGGATATCTACTTTGAGGAGAAGCTGACATATGGTGGTATATATAAAGGCAGCTTTTAGCAAGGGAATTGGGAACCCTTGGTTGCTTTGACTTGGAAAGTTTATAGGAAGAGTTTGACAACAAATTCATCCCAAATTTAGTAAAGCAACAAAGGTGTAGAAGTTTGCATATCTTGTACAAGGCAACATGACTGTGAAGCAGTATGTTGCCAATTTCATGGAATTGGAAAGGTTAGCACCTCACCTGATTTCAATGGCAATGATGCAAGTGCAAAAGTTCTAGGGAGGATTACAGTCGAGAATCCATAGCCAAGTGACATGTTTTAGAATCAATAATTAACAGGTGGGCGCTCAGATTAATTTTGAATGAAAGGAGCCATGCCTTTTGCTACAAGTGGAAGTCTAGTTTTAGTTAAGGGTTAGGACATAGTGATTGAAAGGTAGATGACGCTCTCAAACCTTTAGTGTGCAAAATGCGGCAAGCTTCATGCTGGAGAATGCCGATTAGGATAGAGTCTACTTTAAATGCAGATAACCAAGTCATATGGTCAAGGAGTGTCCCAACGTAGCCTAGAGCAGTGGAGCCACTTATAATTTTGATAACAAGCCAATGCCAAGGCCCCACATCCCAGCACAATTTAGGGAACATCTACCCACTCCCAACCATCTAACCGATCCAAAGTTGATACATAACTAGCATCTTTGGGCTTTAAAAATTCTATAAAAGGTCATTTCGTAAGATGTTAATAGAGGAAAAAGGGAAAGAAAATACTCCCACTCTCTCTTGAATCTCACCATAAGAGAAAAATGACAACTTATTAATGTGAGTGTCCCCAGTCTTTTGGGACCCAGTGGAGTTCGATGACAATTTTCTTATTTTATAAGCAATGGGCGGCTCAATACAAATTGAGACTAAGGTAAATTTAAATGAGTCATTCTTAATTATAATACAATAAAATATAAATAATTATATTGAGTATTTTTCAAAACTATCAATAAAATGAGGCTTTATTTAAAATCTTTAAATAAAATTTTTGAATTTATATTTAATAAAACAATTTACTATGAGGAAGCATCGTAAATTTTGTGCATCAATTTAGCAAGATATTAGAAAAAAAATTATTTAAGTATATAGATTATTCATTGTATTAAATATTAAATTTAGTTTAGTGGGATCTTGTACACATTGAAAAATAGAAATTTTTTTTAAATTCTTATCTAATGAAATGGCTATTATATTTTTTTTCCTAAAAAAATTAAAATAAAAACATTTCATTTTTATTTTTGTGTGCTCTAATAAAGTAGGGACTTAAGCACTGGCATTGGATTAACTAAATGTCAGTATTCGCAAATATTTGTATCATTTGTCTACAAAATGTCTACATTGGATTAGCCAAATGCATAATTTTATGATTTTTAGCTACAGTGATGTCCTATCACCAATCATATTTGGCCTAGCAATATTCATAAACCAAATGAATATTTTACTAAAAAAATATCATCCAACTGCTTCTCTCTCCTTTCCCTTTTATTTCTCTCATATTGCTCGAGTCTCCCTCTTCTCTTTTTCACGGGAGTCCACCATTTCTCTCTCTTTTCTCTTCGATTTTCTCTCTATTGCTTCCAAAACATCTATTTGTGACGATTTTGACTAGGGATTTTGAAGATATTATCTTTGTTGGTGAATTTCACAAGGGCCGTTGACGATTTTCTCTCCAATTTTGATGATTTTCTCTTTAATGGCTGCCAAAACATCTAGTCCAAATCTCTGTCCTAGAGTGCCCATTTCCTTCACACAAAAGCCACTTCAGCTGTTACTCGTCGACATAACACCACTTAAGCCATGTGGTAAGTATGTGACTGATTTGAGAAATTGTGATTGTACTCTGTTTGTGACAATTTTGACAAGCTATTTTTGAAAATATGTGACTAATTTGTTTTATTGTGATTGTGGGATTTTCAACTTTAATCGATTTTAGGGTTTGTAATCAAGGGAATTTTGATTTTAGGGATTTTCAATTTGCTTTCAGAGTTCTAAATCATGGCTTTAGTGTTCTAAATCATTTGTATATTTTCATGGTTATATGGTTTTAAATCATTTTCATTTTGTTGAAGTCTTGTAGAATTTCAACATAATCATACCGTTTCCCATCATGTGTGGTTGGTGCATGAATGCCCCAACTTGATTCTACACTGCACACAACAAAGATCTATGGTTGGTGATGCAACGTATGGACTCATTGTTGACACTGAGACTTTTCTTTCCTTTTCTTTTGGTATTGGTAGCAAACGGTTTATTTTATCTTCTGGTTTTTAGGGTCAGGTGGTTGAAGAAATCCAAGCTTCTATTTATAAAAACAGCACCGAAAAACTTCATCTACCTTGGAGATGGGAATGGTGATTATTGCCCTACTCTGAAGCTTGGTGAAGGTGATTATGTGACGCCGAGGAAGAATTATCCTATGTGGAAACACTTTGTGAATGACTGCTAGTCAAGGCAAAAGTCCAGGAGTGGAGCACTGGAGAGGAGCTGGAGAGGGTCCTACTATATCTTATGTAGCTTGCACGAAGGAATAGGACTTTATTATTGGCTGAACTGGTGCTTGTTAAAAGTATTTGTTTAGTTTTGCTGAGATTGAAACTACTATACTACAGTTGGGTTTTTGATTGTATAATATAGAATTATGGTTGGCCGATTTTGCTTTTCAATCTCACTACATTTATTGGAGAGATTAGATAGATAAAATATAAAATGCAAGTGCCCTGGTGCTGCCTAGCTGAGGTGTTGTATCTGATTTCAATCTCACTACACTGATGAACATTTATTCTATTGTGGCATGACACATACATAGCACTTCTTTACCCTAGTACGTTGATGATCATTTTGATCCAATCAGGTTTCATTTTAAGCAAAAGATGCACAATAGAAACAGTTGGCTAAAATTAAAAATGCAAAATATGAAAAAAATAAATTACATAAAATAAATTATTAATAGTTTATTATAATATTATAGTATTTGGATAATCTAATATGTAAATTGATTTTAAATAGAATAGTCAAATGCAAAGTCACGTAATATTACACAAACTGTAACTTTGAATTTACATAAACCAATGCTAATACTCTTAAGGCCTTACCTTGAGCCGGCCCGGTTTACACCAGGAGTTCAAATCGCGGCAAGAAAAAAGAGACTCATCTGATCTTGATCGGAGTCATTACTAATACTAAATATTCTTAACCAAAAAAATTAAGCAGTCTTTAGGGCGAAGAAATTCTTTGGCCAATGAGAATGGGGGCGGATTGGTTGGGCGCAGTGCGGCAAATGCATGGCTAGGCATGGGGTAAACAAGGAGACGACGAATGAGCGGAGAAGAAGAGAGAAGGAGAGTGTGGGAACGAGAAACATGAGAAGAAAAGATGGGAAGAGAGAATGGCTCTTGTATAAAAGATGTGTGCTTAATTAATACGTTAAGAGACTATGGTGAGAAAGCTTTACAGGACGTTTTGTTTATAGATTTTTCCGTATTAAATAACGTAGGATTGACGTGAAGTGTTTAAAGTTAATTTGGTATAAAGCAATGGAAGAGGACGTGTAGCAGTAGTACCAGATTGAGAAAGGTGGAGTATATAAAGGGGGTGTGGTCCCCGTAGCTTTTCTCGGTACCAACGGAGCACGTTGTGCTCGAGATTAAAGAATTTGAGGGCTCGCATTTTTCTCGGAAAACAAACAAAACACAGAAATTCCCCCAAACCCAAAACCTCTCCTTTCGGCCTATCCCGAGTATCCTTCATTTCTTATCAGTCGTCCTACTCGAGTTTCGACCTCCTCTCTCTCTCTCTCTCTCTCTCTCTCTCTCTCTCCACTTTGATTCTATCTGACTCTGACGTGTTGCCGTCCTTTCGGCAAGAGTCCACTTCCATGTACCCACCACGTCTGGATTGTTATGAAATCTAGGGTTATTTTTTATTTTTGGAACGCCAGGTCGAATCCTAGCTTAACGGGCTAGGTATCCTTCCCATTCGGCTATGGAACGAACGCATGCAGAGCAGCAACAAGTTTCGAGTCACTACAGGCCTTGTCTTCAGGATGGAAGAGTTGAGCAGGGCGGTTTTGACGACTCAGTGCCTACCGTGGACATCATGAGCGTCGATCAACGCGAGGCAATGAGGGATATGGATTATTCGCAGCTCGTCGGGGCTCCGGAGGCTAGTGTCACGGCCAAAGAGGACGTGTCCGTGCCGCAGGTGGAGATGCTGATGATGATGAAAAAAACGATGGAGGTGAAGCCCGTGGAGACGATGGTGGCGAAGAGAAAGCGTGGTCGGCCGCCCGGGGGTCTGGCTAAGACGAACAAAACCACTCCGCTGGTTAGGAAGAAGAAGGACGAAGAGGATGTGTGTTTCATATGCTTCGATGGTGGGACCCTTGTGCTGTGTGATCGCCGGTGAGTGTTGCCTAACTAGCTGAGGATTTTATTTCTCTTTCTTTCTTTCTTTCTTTCTGTTTTGCTCCGTTTGGTTCTTATAAAGTTTAGAAAATAAGGGAAAATATTCTTTTTACTTTATTTTATGGCTTGAGAAAACTAAAAATGTTACTAAATTTTGAGAATTTCTGCTTACTTGAGGTGGGGTTGGGACTAATTTTACCTCTTTCAAAATTTTATCGGCAGCAAAAGGGAGAGTGTGGGTTTAAACTCTGCTTTTATTGCCTAGGTGATGGTTGTATGCTTAATTTAGTTCATTCTCCTTTTCCATTTCCCAAAAATGAGCCAGTTAATTTACTTTTTGTGGTTTACATTACTTGGTAGGGGCTGCCCTAAAGCATATCATCCGGCCTGCATTAAGAGAGACGAGTCGTTCTTTAAATCAAGGGCTAAGTGGAATTGTGGTAAGTTGTAGCCTATAAACGCTTTCTAAATCTCTCTCTATATAAATGCAGTTGCTCTATTCTCTTGTAGGCATATAGGAAACATCTGATGGTATGGTAGAAGAATTTCCGGGTGTGCATGTTTATATATGTTGATAAGTAGCTTGTTGTATAGCTCGTTGATCACCAAATTGACATGATTACTGTTGAATGTCATACCATTCTTTCCCTCTTCTGCATTATTATAAATGTTCCTATTCAAGCCCTGCATTTATCGACCTCCTGGAATTATTTTTCCAAACTTTTATTGGGTTATTTAATTGTGGCTGCTAGTTTGGATCAAGTTATAATCTTTTATACCCATTAGTAATTTGAATTCTGACCTATTAGTTTGTATTTGCTTGTTCTTTTCTCTATTTATGCATACCAGGTTGGCATATATGCAGCAGTTGTCAGAAGGCTGCACATTATATGTGCTATACTTGTACATATTCCCTGTGCAAGGGTTGTATCAAAGATGCTGATTATCTGAGCGTAAGAGGAAATAATGGATTTTGTGGGATGTGCATGAGAACTGTGATGCTGATTGAAAATTTCGAAGGAAATACAGAAGTGGTATGTTCTTTAAATCACGTTGACCATCCTCTCATTTCAATGAAGGAAAAAAAAAAGCTTAGAAGAGGGATTTATGGCTGAGTTTTTTATTTTTGCTTCTTGTTCCACGTTTTGGGCACCATATTACTTGCTTTCTTGATGGAAAAGCTTAGGCCATGTTTGAATGAAAGATTTTCCTGAAAACTTCTGAAATTAGTGGGAAAATCTTTTCAGATGAGATTATTTGAGGGATTTGTGATAGTGGTGGGGCTCATACAAGTATTTTTGGCAAGTACTGGGCTTGCAGATGTTTGGGTTGATAATATTTTAAGATATATTTTATTTGGGGTTGTACGAGTTGTACAGTTAATTGAAAATAGGCTTTGGTAAGAAAAAATTAGGAGGTGTTATTTTTGGGTTTTTATGAAATTTTTTTTGGTCTTGGGTTTTTTATTTCGTGGAAACATAGGCAGATAATTAGATGAATTTTTGATTAAAAGATGAAAACAAGGTGTTTGGTGTCTAAAAATGTTTGGATTGAAAGTGAAAGAAATTCTGAAATTTTTCAAAATGCAAAAACTTCTGAAATTAGTGGAAAATTCTTTTGGGAAGAGATTAAAAAAAAAAAAAATCTTTTGAGAAGAGGTTTTTTGAGAATTTTGTAAAAGTGGTTGAGATCCTAGAAATTTATTTGAGAGGTTATATAATTTCTGATAGAATCTCATTTCTTGTAAACCCTAGGAATAATTTTGTCGTTGTGCAAACCAAAGAGAATGATGACCTTGGGTTACAACAATATCTGTGTACTTGTTTTTTTAGCCATCCAGGGTTTTTTAAGCATAATATGATGAATTTGGATCTTTTATAATATTCTTTGTATATAGATATATCTTTCAATACAATAGTTATATGACACGTGGGTAGTGGGACTTGTAGAAATATGTTTGGCTTGCTAAAATGTTTTTGATATTATTTTTGGGGGTTGTAAGAGTTGTAGGGTGCATTGAAAATATGTTTGGGAAATCAAATGTATGAGGTGTTATTTTTGGTTTTTGAGAAAGTTGTTTTGGTCTTGCAGTTGTTTTAAGAGATTAAAAAGATGTTCTGGTATCTAAAAAATTTTGGATTGAAAGTGAAAAGAATTTGTAAAAGTTTTCTTAATGTTTAAAACCAAACATGGTCTCAGGACTTATGGATTATAAAGTGATTTTCAGTTATGGCCTTGGAGTATTTAGAATACATGTTTACACTGTTTAGTTAGGAGTTTGTTTTGCATTCTTATTTCTCATTGATATTGAGTAATTTATTACTTTTACAGGCTCGAGTGGATTTTGACGACAAAAGTAGTTGGGAATATCTCTTCAAGATGTATTGGATATTTTTGAAGGGAAAACTATCATTAACTTTAGATGAGCTCACTCGAGCTAAAAATCCATGGAAAGGAGCTTATTCTATAGCTTATAAGGGGGGGTCTTCAGGTGAACTTTATGATGGTATTGATGACAAAGTTTCTAGTGGTGACAATTCTTGTGCAGGCCTGCAAACAAATAATCCCAAAAAAAGAAAAGCTATCGAGCAGACTATTTTTAACAAGGACTCTCTAACTATGGAGAAAACAGGTTGCGACAAAGATCCGCATCTGCCGGAAGGCACAATATGGGCATCAAAGGAGCTCTTGGAATTTGTTGCACATATGAAAAATGGTGACACATCTGTGCTATCTCAGTTTGATGTCCAGGCTCTTTTGCTGGAGTATGTAAGGAAAAACAATCTTCGAGATCCTCACCGGAAATGCCAAATTGTTTGTGATTTGAGGCTCCTAAGTCTGTTTGGGAAAGCGCGCATACGTCACTTTGAAATGCTAAAGCTTCTTGAATCTCACTTTCTAATAAAAGAAAGCTCATCAGCAGATGATATATTAAGGGTGGGAGTTGTTGATGATATTCCTAGCCAGTTGGAGGCTGATGGGAGATATGATAACCAACTTCCAATAGGTAGTGACAAGGGCCATAACACACATAAAAAAGCTGATGATAGGGGATCACAGACTAATGCAGATGCATTTGCAGCGATAGATGTTCACAATATTAACTTGATTTACTTGCGGCGTAATTTATTGGAGAGTTTTATGGATGATGCTGACAAATTTCATGACAAAGTTGTTGGGTCCATTGTGCGAATAAGAATTCCCAATAATGATAAAAAACAAGAAACATATAGGCTTGTACAAGTTGCAGGTGCTGATTTATGTTACACTGATCCAAGTGATATTTTACATGCACACAGTAAAACTTGTCACGTAAAACTTGTCGCGCAAAATTGTGAAACTGTTGTTGATCTTGTGTATAGGTACAAGCAAGGTGGCCAAACCATATAAACTTGGAGAAAGAAATGCTGATGTGATGCTCGAAATCTTAAATTTAGAAACCAAAGAAGTCATATCAATTGATGGAATTTCAAATCAGGACTTCTGTGAGGTGATTAAACATACTGCCTTATGCACCCATCTTTCTTTCCTAGTTATTTTTTTCTTCAACCACTACAGTTTCTAGAACAGAAAGGTTTTGCCTTTTTTGAGAGTTATGCTATTGTAATAGAACTGCATGGTTTAAATTGCAGACACTAACACTATTTGTTCTCTCATTCATGTTAAGTACTCAGATTTTAGTAACTGTTTGTGCATGCTGCAGTATTTGTGTTCTATGTGAGTGCTATGTTTTGCAGAAAAACATCCTTTATGCTTTTGTGCTTTACTCATGATTTATATCTGTATATACATAGATTTATGTGTCTGCATATGCTGGGTCAAGCCGCTCATTCACATTATCTAAGGAACGAATAAAAAATCAGATATAACAGGGGATCTCACAGTCCTTTGGATACATCCTTCCTTAATAGTATGTCCAACTACACCCTAGCTACTAACTTCCAGTGTACCCTAACCCACCTCTTTCACCATATACAAAAGATACAAAGCAACTCCAAGTGTTGTCAATCGGTTCATCAATCGCAAGAATGTGTAATCATCAGTTGCTTAAATGACCACTTCTGTCTCTGAACTCACTTATAAAGTCTGACCTTTTCCCCGAGATCGGTTCATCAATCGCAAGAATGTGTAATCATCTGTTGCTTAAATGTCAAACAAAAGCCTCTGTATTCTCAATCTTGGGACTGAACCTATGCTGCAGAAATCTCTAGTCTGCGAGGCAGATGATGACATACTCATCCCTGATTGAATTGCATACATTCATTCGACATGAACAAGTTGATATCCAAATTGAGTTGATTGAAAAAAAAAAACGGAGTTGATATCCAAATCCTGAAAAAAATCAAGCCATTCCAAGAATGTTTGAAGATTTTTTTTTACCCGGCTACCACCCTAGCCATTAATAAATTGGCTGAAAATAGTTTGTTATACGCATTATTTATGTTCAATATTAATTAAGCATGTTATGGAACGTGCAAAGCATAGAACACCAGAAATTCATTACATGAGCACGATACTCCTTATATGACGTGTCTTTGGAGCCACATGAATGAAATTTACTAGTTTTCTTTTGCTCATGATGTTTAAATTATGTTTCTAGGATGAATGCAAGCGTTTACACCAGAGTATAAAATGTGGGCTCATCAAACGATTGACTGTGGTAAGTCTGAAGGTTATGTTCCCTTCTAGATTTCTCCTTATATGTTTGTATGCCCTTTTTTAAAAGAAAACTTCCACTTGGTGTTAGGGTGAGATTCAGGAAAAAGCAATGACACTTCAAGCAGTGAGAGTAAATGATGTGAGTTCCTTTCTTTTGATCCTGAGGAAATGAGGTGTTATTCTCAGGATGCTTGTGTTTTGCTTTAGAAGGAGTTAGTCTGTTATAATGTCCAGTTTTAAGTAATATTGTGATTAATAACTGATGCGGAACTCTGTTATTCATGGTCCTGCTTTATAATCCAGGTGCTGGAAACTGAGATAATAGGACTTAATCAACTACATGATTGGGCAAGTGAAAAGGGACATGAGAAGGAATATCCTTTCTTGTTTCGTATTGTTCCATTCTCTCTAAATATTTAGTTTTTTTAGGCTAACTTTAACTCTTTATGCTGGAGTAAAAATGCCTTAGCTGGTTTTTTCTTTACCACAGTTGGGCTAAATATCTGAATATCAATTTACTTGAGGAAAAAGATTCCTCCACATGTTTCTTCTTATATCCATTAAGTTTTGGTGGTGTGAAGATAATTAGATGGATCATGGGGCTATACCTTTGAGAGATCAATCAAAGCATGGGGAGCAAGATGGATGAATGACCACATTTTCAATGCTGTAAAGGGCTCGTCGTTTAGTGTATTATGCCTGATCCATCTCCACATCCATGTATTGTCAACACATGTTTTTGTAGCCCAATACGATGTGGAAAGAGAGCACAGCCTCATAGCATCTATTGACATTTAATTTTATGCTATATTTGATAGCTGAGAGGCTGTGGGGGAAGTAAAGAGAGATCCATGAAATGCTTCAGTTGCTGAATGACAATGAAGACATCAGGAACTCATAGCTTATTGGTTACATATTCAATAGATCATGAACATATTGAACATACATATATTCAAAGATTTTAAACATACTTCTATAGAAAGATCCTTGCTTGTTGGGGTAGGGGGAATAAAGAGTTTAGTGATTTACACCTCGAAGTAGAGTGTGTAAATACTGGATGCATATATGTACATGTATATATATATATATATATATGTAAATATATATATGTTTCAGTTTTTTTAAATTATCCTGCAGGCAATTGAATGAGCATGAGTTCAACTAAATACATTACACAACATTAAACGTGGCATGTAACCATTTATTGCTAGCAGTCTCTATTCCTGATATCTGCCATGTTGTGAAGAAAAATGGTACATTTCTCTCAATTATTCCTTCACCATGTTGCACGTTTAGAGAATGTGTGGAGAAATTACAGCTTCTGAACTCACCTGAGGAACGACAGCGCAGACTGTTTGAGATTTGCGAAGTACACATTGATCCTAAAATGGATCCAAGTTATGATTCTGAGGACGATGTGGGAGAATTAGATGAGAAGAAACAAGGTCCTAACCGATGATTTATGGATACTGAAAATATGTTATCATTATTTATTTTTATTTATTTATATTTTGAAGTTTTAATTTTGAATGTTTATTTTGGGGCAATGGTGCATGCAGATGATAATGTGAGGACAAAACTTTCTGGATATGCAAGAAAGGAGAGTGACCCTTTCTCTGCTCGAAGAGCAGGTGATGTCTCGAATGATTCTAAAACTGGGGCACAGAAAAACTTAACCAAGTCTTGCAAGCGAACTGGAAAAGCTGGTATCACAAGCAGTCCTGATAAAGGTGGAGCTACTTGGTTTCATGAGATAATGAATGGATCTTCTTGGAAGAAAAAAGAAGCATCTGGCTTAAATAATTTGGATACACCAGCAAACCAGATCAATACTTCTGGTTCATTGACCATTGTTTGTAACAGTCAAGCAGTGGTCAAGTCTGAATTGTTTTCTGGGGTTGCAGCAGAAATTTCACCACTGGCTCTTTCTACACAGGCGGACGAATCTGCTAACAATTTTGAGACTGACAAAATTTGGCACTACCTAGACCCGAATGGAATAATTCAAGGACCATTTTCTATGTTACAACTACGTAAATGGAATACCATTGGGCACTTCCCTCCTGATCTCAGAATATGGAGGATAAATGAAAAGCTAGATAAATCTGTACTTTTGAATGATGCGTTAAGTGGGAAATACCATGAAGCAAAGATGGTGCCAGATAACAGTAATTTACCGTCTCAAGATCTTGGAGTTGCCACAGATGATAGAGATAATAATGGCTATGGTGGGTTGAGCGCAAGTACAAATACCTCTCAGATAGACAATAAAAAAGAGGGAAGCTGGGAGCCAGTGCAGAATGACCCAAGTGGTAATGATGGATTGTTCAGGAGCGATGAAAGGGTCTCTAGTTCATCTAGTTGGACTACACCTGCTGATGTCACCAACACTAATGAGAGAAAGAATGGTAGTTTTGAACCAGGCTGGGACTCATCAAAGGGTAATAGTTCTTGGCCTGACCAGCCCCAAGCGTGTGGTAGTTCACTAGTCCCGCCTGCATTTTCTGGCAAGTCGTTTGGATCTGTATCATATCCAGTGAGGGAAGTTTATGGGGGTGAATGTACTTCTGGTCAGGAGAATGGAAATTGCAATTCACAGAGCACTGCTGACAGTCAGTTTAAAAGTGAACAGGGTTTTGAGCACCGATTTGACAGTGAGGGCCATTCAGGCCAATCTTCTGGGCAGAGCTGGAGACCTCCACCTGTAAATGTATCATCAAGCGACTGGGTTTCCAGCTCTGGTTTCATTTCTCTAGTTAAGTCACTTAAAACAACTGAGGAAACTCAGGAAATTGATTTTCAAGGTCCATCAAATCCCACTCCAAAGCAAAGCAATGAAGACTTGGAAGTTCAGGCTCCCGAATACAAAGGAGCTGCTTCAAGTGTTCCCGTTCAGGATGCAGGCCCTAGCAGGAGTACTGCCTCTAGTTTAGTGGGTGGTGGGGGAAAAGTTTCTGAAGTAACTGATGAATTGGGAGGTTACTCCTCAACTCCTGCCAAACCTTCCATTGGGGATTGGGGCTCCAGTATTGTTTCTGCATCATCTCTGAAACCAACTGAAATTGTTCATGCTGCAACCCCGACTTCAATCAATGACCAACTGACACATTCTTCCCCATCCCATCCAACATCTAATGCATCTAGTTGGCAGGCAATTGTTACTGAACCCACTGAGTTTTGCTCTTTAGTTGATGAATCTGTTTCAGATCTGTTGGCTGAAGCTGAAGCAACGGAGTCTCTTGATGGCTTGCCTTCCCCTACTTCAATTATGAAATGTAGAGATGTATTGACACAGGATTCAAAACATGATTGTATCAGTCCTCTAGATGAGTTTAGCCCAGGGCTTGATCCCGGAAGAAGTGATGCTTTAAGCTCCACTGGTGATTTACAAGCACCTTCTCAGTCCACGGTGACTGATGAACGAGATGACATATGTCGTGCTGATGTTATTGATCCGGAAAAGAGATCAAGCATGCATTCCTCCTCAAGTTTTGAAGTTGAAGGAGATGCAAAGCCTGCCGATATTTCAGTGAACCAATGGGAAGCTCGTTCTGAAATCCAACCTACACCACCATCTGCAGCAAGTAGGGATATATCTACTACGCAGATGAGTTGGAGAGTGGGATTGGAAAGTAGAACAACCAGTTGGAGAGGGGTGCAGGGAAGTGCAAACGTTGGCCGGGGAGCATTAGATCAAAGAAATACAAATATGGGTTGGGGATCTGTTCAAATGGCAACACAGGACGGAATAAGTATGAATTTTGGTGCTTCTGCCGGGAATCCTGGTTTCCCGAAACTGAGAAGCAGCGGTGACAGATTCTCTGGACCTAGAGATTGGGGTTTTCAGAGCAGGGATGTAGGATATGGTAGAGGTAGGGGAACGTGGAACAGGCAGCCCTTTTTTGTTGGTGGAAATGAAAGTTCTTTCAGGCCTTCCAAAAGTCACAGAATTTGTAAATTTTACGAAAGAGGGTATTGTAAGAAGGGAGCGTCGTGTAATTATTTGCACCCATGAATTTGTGGGTTCTTTGCGATTAGGTACCATACCATTTAATTCTGTAATCATTTATTCACTTTAGGGAATCTGTTCCTGCCAATGTTGTGATTTTAACCTGTAAAAGTGTCGGTCAAGGACTCTCAAGTAGCATAACAAATTATCTTCTCTCTTTTGTTTTGTTTTGTCTTTGTTTTTATGAATACTAGGGCAGTTCTAGGGTAGGGCTTCAGTTTTGGTGGACAGTAGCAAGTCAGTAATGAGTACATTAGCCACATGCACTTATCAGTTCAAATGCTATTGTATTGTTACCTATTTGATTTGTCCTCCCCGTTCTCTACTCTCAAATATGGGACCCATGCAGCCAAAGGCCTGTAGCCTAATTGGCATTATCATCAACCTCTAAAATGGAGGTATGGGGTAGGCCTGTGCGAAAAGTAACTAATCCAAACCATTTGTACGCACTAACCCGACCCTACCAACAAAAGCGGGTTAAACTAACTCGCAGGTCAAACCCGCTAATAGTTGGTTTCGATCCGACAATCTTAAACCTTATGCCATCTTTCACCAAATCTCAAACCTTATGCCATTTGTCGATTCCTTTCGACAAGAGACATGAAGGGAAAAGGTTCATCTGCCTCCATGAGAGGAATAAAGAATGAATAGAAGATGGATGTACCAAGTGAAAGTAAACTCACATTTTTCAAGGTTTAGTTTTGCATATGGAAACAAGATAATCAATAAGAGATGAATGCAAATTTGGGATCTTTACCCAATTAGAAGCAAATATAGATTGAGCTTGTAAGAACCTAGGGCTTGTGAGATTCATGGTCGTGGGTCCGAGTTTGGAGAGGTGATTGATGTGGGAGTCTAGGATCGAAAGAATCTCTTGTGGAGTGTCTTTTATGTTGCGCAAGTAGTTTGCCTTTCTGCATCGTTTTGATAGATCCCTGTTGTGAGAAAAGTGTATGAAAAGGTAGATGAACAGTATTTTGAACAAACAAGAAAAAAACATTAATTATTGGGAACCACGGTCCAACTCTCAATGAAGTAGACGAGAAGGAGACTTTTGAAGGGGACATCTTCTAGAGCTTTGATCATCCCGGCATAGATTTTACAGCAAGACTTTTTTGTAAACGGGTTGTAGAGATTTTACAGTGAGCTCTAATCCTCACTAAATCTTCTGGAGCTTCTTTTTTGGAAATTTTGTGGAGGTCGATATTAAATGGGTCAACCCGATTCGAGTCGAGCCGGACCGAGCCCAGATCCAAATAGGGTTCATCGGGTTGCAGGCCTAGTTTGGAGTTCGAAAACTCCCTCCCCAATTGTATCAAATATATATATATATATATATATATATATATATGGGACTCATGCTAAAGTCTTGTATCAAAATCTCATTTTATGAACTTCGTATAATTTTTTTTTTTAATTCTGTCAATTGTTTTTTTTTAATTTATTAAAAGATTGACTTTATTGATTCCCATTAAAGAAAGGAATGAATACAAGGACTATAATCCTCTATTTGAATACTCTACTAAGAGAGTTCTAGAGCACTCTTTGCTAACATTGAGCAACATCATTGATTCTCCTAGGAAATGTCTAATAGACCAATGTTCTACATTTTCAAGCAATTTCTTGGTATCTCTTGATCATCCCCCTAGAACTCCAGTTCTCCCTAGGACTTTTAATGGCTTTTACCATTGTCAATGCATCGCCTTTAAATATTACTTGCTACAGATCAAACTTAGTGCATAAAATTGAGGGTTTAAGAGCTGCAATGGATTCAACCGAAAGTGCATTTGGGTGTACATATCGTAGATCTCAATGTTGCTATGACCCTTCCTTTCCAGTTCCTCACTATTACTCATATCCCCACTTTGCAATGAATTTTGTTAATTGTTACATCCCAGTTAATTTTGTATGTGTTGTAGGGAGGTGTTGTCCATTGGTAATCTAAATTTGTATCCTTTGCTGCAGAATTAGGAGAATCCTGAAAGAGCCTTCTATAGTCACCTATGGCCTGGGATGATTGGTTCACAAGTGTGCAAGGAGGTATGAACTTTTCATGAAAGACAAATGTATTTCTTCTCCTCCATATCTGCTGAGTTGTTACTACAAACTCTTCAAGTTCCTCTTGATTCATGTTTGAGCATAAATAAGTTCACACTTCCCTAAATAATTTCTCTTCAATGATGCACTTTTGTATTCTCCTTGAGTAAAGCCTCCATACATCCTATGTTGATCTGTAACTCTAAATAGCATGTGCCACATTTTCAATATTTTCCAGACATACAGGGAAATTTGGGGAATTGACCACCTTCCTTCTAAATAGATTGGGTTTTGTTGGGAGAGCTAGTCAGAAGAGCCCATGACTAGCTCTCCATAGAAAGACTTTGACAGCATTTGCCATCTTGAACTTCCGAATCTTAGACCAAATCACAGAGTTGATGCTCTTACTCGATTACTGCCCCTTGCTTCTTTCCACTATGTCACCTTGTAGATGATAGGAAATTTTTATTGAAAACTTCCCTTATATTGTACACCTCCAAGCTAGCTTGTTTGAGCTATTACAGGACTAATGGGAATCCTGCTAAAATCCTCAATCTTAGAATCAGAGAACAGTTATCTTAGCAAAGGTACATTCTAGTGTTTTGTGTCATAATCAATCAATTCTTTTACCCTTGCATCCTCATCTAAAATTCTCATTGGTGATTGTATTCTGAAAGAAAATGGTTTTGGGATCCATTTGTCTTTTCATATTTTCACTAATTTTCCATTTCCTATTAGCCATATTAAGTCTTCTTCCAAGAGTTGTCTTGTAGCCAACATGCTTTTCCATATGAATGAGACTTTGCTTCCAAGTTTGGCTTTTAAGAAATCTGTTTGAGAGTAATATTTGCCTTTAGGACCATTGCTGCCAAAGAATTCGGGTTTTGAATGAGCCTCCACTCCCTACTTTGCTAGCAATGCAAGGTTAAAGTTTCAAAGTCTCTAAATCCAAGTCCACCTATACTTTTAGCCTTGCCCAATTGCTACTAATTTAATCAGTGAGTTTCTTATCTGTCTTCTTTTGTCCCCACAATATGTCTACATAATTCTATTTATTTCTTTCAAAAGAGTCTTTGGGATTTTGAAGATACTCATGTTGTAAGTAGGTATAGCCTGAATGACTGCCTTTAGAAGAATTTCTTTGCTTGCTTGTGATAAGAACTTCACATTCCAATTGCTCATTCTACTTCTGATCTTGTCCAGAATTGAGTTGAAAGCTTTTGATTTGTCTCTACCAACATAAAAAGGTAACCCAAAATACTTTGCATAAGATATTGAAGCTCTGATCCCTACTGTGACCAAGATGATTTCCCTAACTTCTTGATTAGTATTGTTGTTGTTGACAAAGATTGATGTTTTGTCCAAATTTAACCTTTGTCCTAATGCTTTCTCATATGATTCAAGACGTTTGTAAAGTCTACTCCATTCCAGTGAATTAGCCTAACAAAATAGAAGGCTATCATCTGCAAATAAATAAATAAATTGTTAATGTATAAAGAGCCTTGAGCTAGTGGATGTAGCCTTTTTCCTTGGCATTATTCGGGATAGAGCTTAACACTTCAAAGCAAATAATGAATAGATAGAAACCTCTTGGAATTCCTCTTGATGGTTTGAAACCTCATTATGGTTGATGAGTATGAAGTGACTATGCCAACACAATTCATTATTAGTTTTATCCATCTACTATCAAAGCCCATTTTTTGCATAATAGTTTCTAGGAAAATTCATTCAACTCTGTCATAGGCCTTACTCATATCCATCTTGAGAGCCATGCAAAACCTTCTTTTCTGCTTCTCATTCGATGTTGCATTGTGCATAGCTTTATAGAAAACGATTATAATATTTAATATCAATCTTTTTGGTACAAAAGCATTCTGTGTGGGTGATTTTAATCCTGGGAGAATAAGTTTCAATCTATTGGCCAACACTTTGGCAATTATTTTGAAGAAACCATTGCATAGACTAATAAGGCAAAAATTAGACACTAACTTTGAATCTTTCTTTTGGTGGATCAGTGCAACATATGCCTCATTTAGATCATCAAAACCTATTCTTAAGTTTAGGATTTTCAGAACTTCAACATTGATATCTTTCACCACTATAATCCAATGATCTTGATAAAAAAGTAGCTGGGAACCCATCTGGCCTTGGAGAGCTCAGAAGGTTCATCTCAAAATTAGCCTTTTCAACCTCCTCTATAAAAAATTCTTTAAGCAATTTCATAATCATCTCATCTATTACTATTGAGCTAAGATAAGATAATGCTTCTATAATCCCTTATGGCGGAAATGTAGTAAACAATTATTGATAGTTTGATTGAAACATGCTACTAATCTTCTCTTGTCTTGTTGCAGATCTTCCCTCTCCATTTGATATCTTGTGAATAGTATTAGCTTGCTTTTTTTAATTTGCACACATATGACAAAACTTTATTTTTGTAACCTTCTTGCATCTATTTTTACTTTGCTCTATGGCACCATTTAATATCATCTTCCTCAAGAAACCACTCTATTTGTAACTTTTCTTTGTAAATCTTTGATAATCTCATTAGAGTCACCTTGATTTGAGTGTTGCATCTCCCTAATCATTTCTCTCTTTTGATTAATGGATCCTCATTGATTGCCATGAACTATTTTACTCCAATACACAAAATTTCTCATGCATTTGTCCAACTCTCTCTTTGTGGCCTCAGTCTTGCTCAGATGAGGGGACGAAATCTCCTAAACTTTCTTGATAACATATTGACATTTTTCCCTTTTAGCCCAACTGACCTCGTATTTAAAAATCTTCCTCCTAAACATAAAATCCCTCTCCTTATTAAGGCAAAAAATAAAAATTGGACATTGATCAGAGTCTTGGACTGGAAGTACATTAATTTCTATTAGATAATATAGCTAGTGCCACTCATTTTTTTCCGAACCTTTATTCAATCTCTCTTTTGTAAACTCCCTACCTTCCATGTTATTGCCCCATGTAAATTGAGAGCCTTTGAAGCCCAAATCACTTAAGCCACAGTCTTCTAGTGCTTCTCTAAACATCTCTATTTGTTTGTATGGTCCATCAGCTGCTTCAAACTTCTGAGTCCCTCATGAACATCCATGGTAACTGTGATACTCTTCCTTAATTTGACATAACTTGGCATTTGTTCCAAAACATCCACAAAAGGAATATTTATGTGAATTTCCTTAAAAATATCTAAACACTTAGAAAATTGCTTATCTAGTTTTTGTTTTTGAAATGTTGAGGATAAGGGAGTGGAGTAGGGAGAATAGGAGGATTGATAGAAAATATAAACTCCCTACCTTCCATGTTATTGCCCCATGTCAATTTCTCTTAATGTATCATCCACAATCTCCTATTCTTTCACTTTATTCTTACTTTGGTCATTGTTTAGAGCTGTAATGGTGTACTTGGTTTCCTTTAATGATGACCTCTAAATTTCTCTTCCACTCTTAAGTGTGATAGCCTTGTATTGTTTTTTTGGATTCACTTCTGTGTTGCTAGGAATAATTCCTCTTTGTTGGGCATTGATGGTTGTGGATAGTTGCCCAATTTGCATTTCAATAATTTTTATAGTGGCTCACATGTTGCTACAATGAGTCTCAATGTTGTCCAATCATGAATTAGTCTTTTTAAACCTTGCATTTGTCTCCTCAACAAAGGAAATTATGGCATCCTCAAGTGATATTTGCTTCTCGCTTGGTTGACAATCAAATCCTAGAGGAGGTTGTAGCACATTCTTTGTGTTTTCATAAGACAAATTCTCATCATTTTGAAGTCCTGGATTGTTGAACCCAAGGTTTCAAAATTTGTGTAATTATATATCTATACATGGATTTTGATGATAACAAATGAATTCAAAGAATAAAAGAATCTCAAGCTCAAATTATCTACACAATAGAGTCAAGCACATCAAGGAACCAAGCATGAGCAAGAAGGGAGCAAGTTCACATTAAAGTCATAGAGTAATGTTGTAAATCTCTTAAAAATTCAAAATTATAACTAAGGCTCAAAATTAATATTTTATCATAAAGCATTAAAATATATTTTTCACATATGTATGAATATTTTGAAAATTAAATTTGAAAATTTTGAAAGATGATTGATTGTCATCTTTCACATGTGCATTACATGATTAAAGGTTTGAATTTTGAAAATATTAAAGATGATTGATTGTCATCTTTCACATGTGCATATTTTATTTGAATATTTTCAAAAGTAATTGATGTTTTTTTTTTACTTATGCAAAAAGTAGATGTTTTTATTTGAAAAATTTGAAAAGTAAAGTGTGCTCTTTTTGTAATGTGCAAAAAATAAAAAGATTAGGGTTGAATTTTTTGAAAAATAAATTGTTCACCTTTTGTTATATGCCAAAAGTAAAAGATTAAGTTTGAAGTTTTTGAAAAATGAATGATGTTATATTTGACAATTGAAAAAGAAGAACCTTTTATTTGAACTTTGTTGAAAAAGTGAATGTTGTTGTTTTTGACATGTGAATCTTTTTAAATTTGAATATGAAGTCTCATATGCCTATAAATAGATCATTTGAGAGCTTCACATTCACAACACCAAGAGCATACAACATTCATTCAAAACATCCATTCTCTCTTTTCTAATGATCCTTAATCCTTGTTCATTTTGAGAGAGATATAGTTTGCGCTGTATTGTTCTTATTCCACTCATTGATGAGTGTTTTCTAATAACCTACCCACTATTAACTCTTGTATCAGTAAAAGGGAGTGTATAACCCTTGTGCGTGTAGAAAGTGTTTTACATAGGAAATAGTTGAATCATCACGTGTAAGGTGATTGCAAGTGTAGAGGGTGTTCTACACAGATCCTTTGTAGCGGTGTTGTTCAAAAGTATAATAGGTTTCTATCTCCACCTGAAGGAGGTTGAATAGTGAATTTGGAGATCATCAAGGGGTAGCTTGAGGTGCAGACGTAGGCAGTGGGGCTGAACTTCGTTAACATACTGAGTTTGCTTCTCTCTTACCCTTACTCTTTATATTTATTGATGTTTCGTATTTTGTTTATATTTTATATTGTATATTTGATTTATAATTGTTATTTTTTTAAATATAGCTCAATTCACCCCCTCTTGTGTTAGTCATCTGGGCAACATGGATGATAGTAATTTGGCATAGGATTACCATGATAGATGTAGTTCTGATTGTTGATGTAATAAATTTATTCTTAACTCGCTTCATTATTCAAAACTGTCATACTTGTAGCTGCAACATATTATGCACTTTATGGTATCCTTTGGATTGTCAAAGCTGGTATTTGATGGATAGAGAAGCAACTTGAGCTGAAAGGGCTGCTAACGGTTCCAATTCATGAATCACAGTAACTTTTTTAGCAAAAGTTCTTTTAGTTGGCCATTGATAGTTGTTTGAGGTCATTTCTTCCAAAAAATAGGTAGCACCTTTAGCTGTCCTTAACATCAAAGTTTCACCAGAAGCAGCATTAACTATGGTCCAAGTTTGCCTATTTAACCCATTGTAGAACATCTGAACTTGCAACCAGCCTAACAATCTGTGTTAAGGGCAGCATCAAATCAAATCTTCATACCTCTCATATGCTTCATAGAGTGACTCAAAATCATTTTGCTTGAATTGACCAATCTTACTCCCAAGTTTGGCTATTTTTGCAAGTGGAAAGAATTTTAGGAAGAAACTTTTCAGCCATGTCTTGTCAACTAGTGATGCTTCACGGTTGTAAAGATTGTAGCCAACCTCTTACCTTGTCTCTCAAGGAAAAAGGAAACACTCAATCTGATGGTGTTTTCAATAACACCATTAATCTTTACAGTATAGCAAATCTTCAAAAATATCGCTATATGAATATTGGAATCATCAAGTGGCGATCCACTGAATTGGGCTTGTTGCAACATGCTGATTAAGGTCGGTTTGAGCTCAAACTTATTGGCATTAATGGTCTTGCATCTTATCCCCGAGTAGTTGTTATTCACAATTGGTTGTACATAATCCTTTAAGATGCGTGGTTATGCATCATATTGTCCGTCAATCATGGCTAGTACTCTCTTTTCTTCTTCTTGATCTAAGAGATTTTTCAATTTCCAGATCAAAATGAATAATTTCAAGATATCTAGCATGGCGCATCCAATGTAAAAAACACACTTGTAGAACAAAGTAAATAAATAAATAATAAAATAAAATAAAATTCTAAATTAAAACCAAGATTGCTTTGTATCGATATTGGCAAAAATAAGAAAAAATCAATTCCTAGTAACGACGCCAAAAACTTGATCGGTGCATAACTGCAAGGGCACAGTATCATAGTTTATAGTAAAATAATGAGAAAAGTATCGTTCTCAGGGATTTATAACTTACTTTTGAAAAATACCGAAATTAAACAAATCTCGACTTTATTTGGGAAAGTCATTATGATTTTTGTAATTGCAACTTGAAATAAAATCAATTCAAAAGAAAAGAAAGCTGTTGTTCAAATATTCAATTAATGAAAAAAAGAACTTCTAGGAAACTGATTTCACCTAATCTCTCACTATATTTTTCTCATCTAATTAATTAAATTTAATTCTCTCTGTTTGTTAGCAAAATTTCCAAACTGATCCAAAAGTCTCTTTCGATAGTCAATAGGAAATATTCTTGTTCATCATTTTAAGACTACATAGATTCATATAAGTCTTTTGATCTCTATATTTACATTTGCTAAAATATCCAAGTTCTATCCTATAATTACATATTTTGATACTGAATCACAAGATCAAAATCATCTAATTAATGGCCAATTAATTAGAAACTATAAGTTCATAATAAAGTAGCTAAACATAGAAGAGAATTACTTTAAATTAGCATAGAAAAACAAGCATGATGAACAAAAAAGTTGAAAAGAAAAGAAAAAAGAAAGTGAAGTTGAACTTGCAAAAGGGACTCTGGCCAGAGGAAAAATTTAAGAAAATGTGGACGACACAACGAACTATGAGGAGTATTTTTTTCAGTGTTCATTTTCTTCCATTTCTCTCACAAAAATTATGGTGAATTCATTTATGTTGAATTTAATTTTTAGCATGAACTAAATTTTCTTTATTCTAAAAAAACGATGTAATCTAGTTTCAAACTATGCTTACTTTTCTATGCTAATTTGAAGTAATTTTTTTCTATATTTCAAACATTGTCCTCAAGCGCAGTTTGTTGCCACACTTGGCCTTCATGAGCTGCCACGCTCCGATGCCTCTAACGGTTACACATGTCGTACCAGTAGTTTCGTTACACCGAGATCTTCCAGATCTGGGCCACCCCGTCTCCTTCCCACTGGTGCGTGTGTAACGCCCCCAAATTCCGTTTGGGATTGGACGGATATTTGAAGCGTTGAGACATGCAACACAAGGTTACCTGCCCCCGTTCATGACATATAAGATGCAGTATTCCTAACATGCATCTAACATTATGCAATATTCGCAACGGATAATTTTTTTTTTAGCAATACTATGCACCAAACTGAAAATATCCCAAATATTTAAAACATACTTCATATATAAAGATCCATTGAATAACTAAGATCACAGCACTAGTCCAAAATAGTTATGATCCAAAAGTACTGGAGATGCAACTCTATCGTACAAGTAGTAATTTAACTACTATATTAACATTAACGACGCACCGCCGTTCAGTCAACTGTGTCTAATTAGTCAGCTCCCGATTCTCCTTCAGGTCCTTGTAATATAGAGTCCCATCCTCTCTGAGGCTAAAGTCCACTGGTCCATTTGACTTTTCGATCTTTTTTACAACTTCCGTAAGTTTACTGTCCTTCTTTGGACGGTCTTTCAGTTCTTTCCAGTCCAATGGAATGAATTCTTGGATTGTAGTCAACATGGTTTCCTGACTACGGTTTCTAATCAATAGTTTTCTCATACTACATAAGAAGGAATTTACTTCTGATGAAGGAACTGATGAAGGAACTGATGAAGCTTCTTGTCTGCTCTTGCGGCTTAAAGCATCAGCTACCACGTTGGCCTTTCCAGGATGATACTTGATGTCGCACTGATAGTCGCTGATTAATTTCAGCCATCTTCTTTGCCTCATATTAAGATTCTTCTGCTCAAACAAGTACTTTAGGCTTTTGTGATCCGTGAAGACTTCACACTTCTCGTCATACAAATAATGTCTCCAAATCTTAAAAGCAAAAACTACTGCAGCTAATTCCAAATCATGAGTAGGATAATTCTGCTCGTGATTCTTCAGTTGTCGTGAAGCATAAGCAACCACTTTCCCTTCTTGCATTAGCACACATCCGAGTCCTGCCTTAGATGCATCGCTATATACCACAAAAGATTTAAGAGGTTCCGGCAGTGTAAGTACCGGTGCGGTAGTAAGTCTTTTCTTCAACTCAAGAAAACTTGTTTCGCACTTATCATTCCAAGTAAATTTCACATTTTTCTTAGTCAGGGCGGTGAGTGGTCCAGACAAACGGGAGAATCCTTCCACAAATCTCCTATAGTAACTAGCTAGTCCTAAGAAACTTCGGATTTCATGCACACTGGTCGGTCTCTGCCAGTTCGTTACGGCTTCAATCTTGCTCGGGTCTACTGCTATTCCTCTACTAGAGATCACATGACCTAGAAATTTTACTTCTTCCAGCCAGAACTCACACTTACTAAGTTTGGCATAAAGTTTCTGATCCTTAAGTATAGTTAAAGTCATGCTTAGATGATGTCTGTGTTCCTCCTTGTTCTTAGAGTTGATTAAGATGTCATCAATAAATATGACAACAAAATTATCCAAATAAGGTCTGAATATTTTGTTCATCATGTCCATGAATGCGGCTGGAGCATTGGTTAATCCAAAAGGCATCACCAAAAACTCGAAGTGGTCATACCTTGTCCTAAAGGCAGTTTTCAGCACATCTTGATCCTTGACTTTTAGCTGATGATATCCGGATCTCAAGTCAATCTTTGAAAACACTGCTGTTCCTTGTAATTGATCCAACAAATCATCGATTCTGGGTAAAGGGTATCTATTCTTAATCGTCACCTTATTCAACTCTCTATAGTCAATACACATCCTCATAGATCCATTTTTTTTTTTCACGAATAACACAGGTGCTCCCCACGGCAAAGAACTGGGGCGGATAAAACCCTTCTCCAAAAGTTCTTCCAATTGTAGCTTGAGCTCCTTCAATTCGGTAGGGGCCATACGATATGGCGCCTTGTGAGTCGGAGTTGTTGCCGGCTCCAACTCTATTTGGAATTCTACTTCTCTATCCGGTGGTAAACCAGGTAATTCATCAACGAAAACTTCAGGAAAGTCTTCAACCACAGGTATCCCTTGGATTCCTATAGTTTTGGTTGTCTTCTCTACAGTTATCAATAGAAACGCTGAGGCTCCATCATCGATACACTTCCTAGCTTGCAACGCCGAGATCAAAGGTGAGGTGGCCTTAACTGATGTTCCTGCGTAACTCATCCTGTCTTCAGTTGGAGGTTCAAACACAACCTCTCGTTTCCGACAGTCTATCTTAGAGTAGTGCTTGAAAAGCCAGCCCATCCCCAAAATCAGGTCGAATTCCATCTGACCGAATACTAACAAGTTAGCCTTCAGTGTCCTTCCTTCTAACTCTAACCAACAATCCTTAACTAAACGGGTACAAGATACTGTATTCCCATCGGGAATTAATACTACAACTAGTCGTGGTAAGAGTTCAATCTGCAAACTACAAATTCGTGCAAACGCTGCAGACACAAAGGACTGGGACGCACCTGAATCGAATAGTGCACAAGCTGAGAACCTAAACAAATTAACCCTTCCTAAAAAAATATATATATATACACCAATATTAATACTAATTCTAACACGTTCATAATACCTGCAACATCATAAATACTAAAAAGAAAGGAAAAAAAATAAAATAAAAAATACCAGTCATGACGCCAGCTTCATCAGTTTCAGGTGCGTCAACATCAAAATCACCTGGTGTTACTGCATACACGCGTGCCGGGATGTGGGGCCTTGGCTTGCGATCACCAGCTCCACTGCCTTGCTTGGCGTTAGGACAATCTCTAATCATATGTCCTGGTTTTCCGCATCGGTAACAGACTCCATATCCCCTGTAACATTCTCCAGGATGAAGCTTACCACACTTAGGGTATGGTGAATAAAAGGACGGCTTCTGTCCTCCTATCATTATTCCCTTACCTTTCTCCGGACTAGAAAAATGCCTCTTTTTTTAGCACTACTGCTTGTAGTAAATGGCATGGCCCTCTTTCAATCGATCATGTTCTGGATCGCCAATTCCTTCTGCTCAGCCTCTGCTATCGCCGCTACATTTACCAACTCTTGGTAATTCACTATTCTAAGGCAAGCTACTTGATTTTGGATTCTAGGCAGAAGTCCTGTTTGAAACTTTTGTGCTTGCATCTTTTGAGTTGAAATCAAGTGTGGTGCAAACCTTCCCAATGCCATGAATTTAGCGACATACTGCTCTACAGTCAAACTATCTTGTGTTAAGGACGCAAACTCCAGGGCTTTCAATTGTTTGACAGAGTCTGGGAAGAATCTGTTATCAAACTCTTCCTTGAACCTCTCCCAAGACAATGCAGCCATACTACCTAGTTCCCTAACTAGAAGTTGCCTGCGTGTATCTCACCATATTCCAACTTCTCCTTGGAATAGGTATCCAGCATATAGAACCTTTTGGTCCTCAAGACATCCACAAATCTCGTACGTTCTCTCGAGATCTATAATCCATTTCTCGGCTCTCAGTGGCCCTTCATTACCAAAACAATTTGGGTAACGGTAAATTATAAACTTCTCATATGGACAACCCTTAACTTCGGGTCTAGGTATGTTCACTTGTTGTTGTTGATGATGTCTAAGCACGTCAGTCAACATACGCACAGCTTCAGCTAATCCTCCATCCATCGGGGAATTATGATTCTCCTGATTGATACCATCTTCAGGATTTTGAGGTATTCTACCACGAGTCATTTGTCCCTTCCTGTAACACACGAGTATACGTATTACAACCACATAATACCTCTCATACCTTTAAGAAATTCAATCCTAATGACGACTAAATTTCAAATCTAATATTTGGTGCATTTCCTAAGGACATGTGGATTTACTGCCCAGAGACGTATTGCTCTGATACCACCCTGTAACGCCCCCAAATTCCGTTTGGGATCGGACGGACATTTGAAGCGTTGAGACATACAACACAAGGTTACCTGCCCTCGTTCATGACATATAAGATGCAATATTCCTAACATGCATATAACATTATGTAATATTCGCAGCGAATAATTTTTTTTTAGCAATACTATCCACCAAACTGAAAATATCTCAAATACTTAAAACATACTTCATATATAAAGATCCATTGAATAACTAAGATCACAACACTAGTCCAAAATAATTATGATCCAAAAGTACTGGAGATGCAACTCCATCGTACAAGTAGTAATTTAACTACTATATTAACATTAACGACGCATCGTCGTTCAGTCAACTGTGTCTAGTTGGTCAGTTCTTGATCCTCCTTCAGGTCCTGTAACAAGATCTACCATTCGGGGAGAATGGTAGTTGGGACTACCACAGTGAGATTTGATTACAAATCTCAACAAGTTAACAAAAAACTTCCACACAGGCTAATGATGCATGGATGACAGTAAAAGCATAAATTCATAACCAAATTCATAAGTAATTAAAGCATAACTTAGCGTACAACATATCATAATTGACATAACTTAAATTGAAACATGAAATGAACTTGACTTGACATGAACTTGATCTGAAACTTGACTTAGCATGAACTTGCTCTGAAACTTGAATTAACATGAAAAATACATACTCCACAGTTGTTGTGGCCCCATGTATTCTACGTGTAAATACATACTCCATAGTTGTTGTGGCCCCATGTATTGTACGCAAACTTGACTTAACATGAAAAATACATACAAAACAGTTGTTGTGGCCCCATGTATTCTGCGTGTAAATACATACTCCACAGTTGTTGTGGCCCCATGTATTCTACACATCACAATGCAGTTAAATAAATACTCCACAGTTGTTGTGGCCCCATGTATTCTACACAAACTGAATGTACTCAAGATGAAACGTGACTGGAAAACGAAAGGACTGAAGCCCTGACATAACATAATGTGATTTGAACATAACTTGAAATACATGACCAACTTGAGATAGAAACATTTCGTACCATGACATAACATATAATAGACAACATATTTAACATGACATACTTGTAATGTACAGTAATACATGACAGAATATATTATATAACAGATAAAAATTGATGACAAAATAAATTATGTATAATAAACAATTACGTGATAACTTGGCATGGCATGACATATATGATAACATACATACATATACTGTAGTTCTTTTACTTAGCACACATACACAGTAGACTGCTAGTAAATTAAAAACTAACTTACCTCGATCTCCACGTTTCTTATAAAACCTTAAGCGCGATCACAAGGAACTGTAATTAGTGATTCTAAAAGTTAGCATTAAATCACTAATAAATTAAAATATGAAAAAATACTAATTTAAAGAGTAAAATTTCCATTTTACTCTCTGCATGTAGGAAAATAACCGTTTTACCCATAACTTAAGGATTTTGCATACTAACTCCAGATGTCATCAAAATTTAGATACCTCATGTAAATTTTATCCTCAATTCAAATATCAATTTAGAAAAATTTAAAACTAATCACAACTATTAAAACTCCATAGGGCCAAAATTCTCATATGTTATTTCCATTGATTTTTGTTTTCTAACTTGTTTTGATCAACCTTTTGATCTATGACTTATAAATTTGTGATCTTCAAACCAAACCATCACATGGTTTAAACAGATGTCTTAAAACATATATAAGCTTCTAATTCAAGATCACATGGTTAGAAATTAACCAAAACATAAATTTAGCCAAGAACATCCACACTTTGGCTTATCTGAATATCTCTTTGCATAAAATTTCATATCTTTGAAACTAAAATAAAATATCTTCAAAATAATAATATAACATGTATATAAGATGCTTAGGATCCTCCAATAAAATTATCAAAGTCATTAGAATAGGTTTAGACCACCAAAGAGTTAAACTTTCTCAAAACAGAAACTGTTTTTCTTCTTCCAGTTTCTAAGTTTCTAAATCTAAGAAAATATTTCATCAAAACCTTTAATCATGCAACAATACTCAACCAATAGTCATATATACATGTTAACAATACTCCATAAAAATTTCGGGCCAATATCTATCCATTAGCTTGGTCAAAAACTCCAAACTATAACATATTCTCCAGTTTATCTCCCAGAATGACCTCTTTATAGTTTACATAATATTTGACTGACCAAATGATCTTCAAATGAGACAAATAAGATATCCATGTAAACTAAACTCAAAAATGAATAACTTATATGAAGGAGATTTTATGATAATACACTTATAAAAGCTTCGAAATGGGCGTGCAAAAGAACTCCTAAAAGCTGTCTGAGAGAAAGTGTTTGATATTCTTTTAAAGGAACGTGTAAATGAAGATAAGTTCTTGGGTGATGGTTGGAGATACTTATGGATGAGATAAGGAAGATGATAAGGCTGGAGTTGAGAGTTGAGTGTAGTTTTCTCTTACCCAAAATATCTATAAAAGATTATCTCATAATATTTTATCCAATAATATCTACAAAAATCAGCTTAAGATATTTTCCAAATGTGGAGTAGACTTGAAAGAGTAAGGTGGCTAAAATCTTTCCATGTGTCCAAATAAAACTTTCTAACTATCTCCAATAATCAAAAACACCCTCCTGATACCACAGTGAGTAATAACATTAACTATACGATTAATAGATTTATGAAAACTTATAGGGTCTTCACGATATTCTTAAAGTTAATAGAAATTTCACCGTTAAATTTCTAGCGGGCTGTTACAGCGTGCCTGTCTTGCGCCATCATAAGTGCATTGGAAAGCAGATGATCACTGGCCACACATCAGTCCAATCGATACCATGTTTTGTACTATGTTTTTACTTTTCCTAACCGGTGATCTAAAAGAAAAGATTGCGGATCCCTCCAAAAATCATCTCAAGACAATAAATAACAGTGCACCTGCCACTCTCACCGCTTCTAGTGAAGCTGTTCGTAAATTTTTGTGAACGTCTTATTACCGTCTTTTAAGACGGCGTCCCTTGGTAGGTTATGGGTGAAAACCAAGAAATTGGTTGTAAAAATCCACTTTTTTTACTTTTTTTTTATTCACATATTTGCTCTATTATTATTGTTCTGGGGTGTTTATTGGGGAATCTCACATCCTCCTTATGTATCATATTTTCTACCTTTCTAATGAAGTTTATTCACTTGCTTAGAAAAACAAAATGTAATAGGAAGGATATCATGATATAATCTTCATGCAAACTGCTTTATTTTACTTGGAGCATTTAAGGTCTTAATGGATTTCCAGACTCTCTTCCAAACAATAGTAGTAGAGCTTTCACCCTCTACATAATTAGGCTTGCATATTGACACTTTTCAACATGCTGATTTTACTATGAATATACCATTTTTCTGATCTTTCCAAACAATTTTATCATCCAAATTAATAATGCTCGGGGAATCTTCAAAATAACTTCTTGTATGCCAGCGAGAAATTTTCGGACAGTTTAGCCTTGACAGAATAAACAAAAATATATAAAATCTAAATACAAAAACTAATCTTATAAGAAAAAAATTAACGGGAACTATTTTAATTTGAAGTCTTTAAAAAATTAACAAATTCTTGAAAGAAGCTAGCCTCGCACCTCATCTATTTGTGTCTCCCGTTCGTTTTCCCTGTAAACAAGCCACAACGCGGTCTCTCTTTTCCCCCTCTCCAACTTTTCCGTTCCCAAGAATCATGGGCCATGTCTAGATCTTCAATGTCCAGAAAGAGGAGGAGCTTATCCCTGTTTTATCCCTCGTTTTGAACTGCATCATCTTTGGTTCGGATACAGGTACGATACTTACCTATCAACTTAATTGTTCACTTGATAGATAGGCCTACATATATTTGTATCCCCATTATTGGATCTTCATTCTTATTCTCCTCTTGGTTCTCGAGAAAGTTTGATCGGAAAGTTCTTTTCTTGGATTTTTCTCCTCAAATATCGTTCTTGTAGACTTGTGGTGCCTTTTTCTCGTTCTTGGATTTTTTTTGCACAAATCTTGTTCCGTGGCTAAACTGTTGAATTGGTAGGTTTTTTAGGGTTTTAATTGTTTGTGAGCTGTTCGGGCTTTTGTGGCAGTATCTAATGGCCGTTGCTACGGCTTGTAGGCAATGGGGACAAGTGGTAAACAATTTTGGGATAGGCAGATTTAGAGAGTTTGGTGCTTTGACTTCTGTATACGACCCGTTATCTGTTTCTTTGGCTTCGGTTTGTACATATAGGAAATTCGATTGTAGATAAATTTCTGAGCTCGTTAATTCGAACAAAAAGCATTTGTTTCTGTTGACACATTAGCCCTTGTATTTTCATTTCTCTTCCTGTCTTTCTGTTTTGTTCCTTTATTTGGGTGCTATTAATCTATTTTATTTCCGTGAAAGCGCAATGCAGGGAAAAAATGATATTAAGTTGTTTGTTTTGTTTCTGTACATTCCTGGATTGTGGGAAAAAGACATCAACTCTACTTTGCCAAATTGTTGAATTGAGCATACTTGATTGTCCTTCTTATCTTGCATATCCTTCTTTGTGAATTAGACTTGCGTTTTCAAGAGTAATGGAAATAGATGTCAGTTTATTTATTTCTTAGCCTATGTGCTATAATGTGAAATGATGCGTTATTCTTTTAGGCTAGGAGATTAGAGGGACAAGATGTACCGACGAAGCAAGCTGAGGCTATCACAGCTGCCATAATAGAAGTTTTGAATGACAGCTTGGAAAATGTGACCCAGTCTTTTGTTTCGAAGGCAGAGATGCAAAAGGTATTTTTTTTTTCCTATTCATGTTTCTGCCTTCATCAATCTAATTAATTTAAGAGAGCTTTATAAATGAAGCATGTTAAGTATAAAAGTTCTATGTGGTCACAATTGTAACTTCATATTTGGCATCGGTTTATGTCTATAAATTGAATTGATTCAAGAATCCAATATGTCCATATTCAAATCCGAAGTTCAGAGCTCACAAGTATTGACTAGTTTTCAACAGTTGGATGGGACTTTAAGCTTGTGGCTTTTGATAGGATAGTTTCCCTTTTCTTTTCCCCCTCCCTTGCCTGGACAAAGCTAAATGATAATTTAGTGTGGTTTGATCTAGTACTTGTAAGGTGAATATGAATTGTATATGGGTCATGGGTAGCTAGAGATTTTGGATGTTGGTAGACATATCAAGTAACCATTGTGATATTCATGAGTTTGTTCTTCAGATTTATGTATGTATTTTATTCATCTCTACTGAATCACCGATTACTCTTTCAATGCACATTGCATTTGGGCTTTGAGGAACTATGATTTCAATTGAACATCTGCCTTGTCTCTAGGCTCCTAGCCAAAATGGAACATCAGCAATGTAGTGGTTTTCCTGTTTGAGTTTGGGATTGCAATGCAGAAGTGGATCAAACACAGGATTACGCTAATGTTGCCAATTCAAGTGAAAGTTTAATTGCTTAAATTGGGGAAGGAACATAAGAGTGAGTGAAACTCTCTCCTTTTCTAGGCAGTTTTTAACTCAGCACTGATGATTAGATTTGAGCTATAGATCTGGTTGAATTCAGTATCCTTGAAAATAGAAATTTTTAACGTAGCATTTAAATCTCCCTCGATATTATTTTTCCTTTCTGCATAGATCCACTAGATTTTACAGACTTTGGCATGCAAGAACTCAATGAAAGCTCCACTTATTTTTATTTTTTATTTTGTTTTTTTTATTGTAGATGAATATGATATTAGTCAGAAGAATGGTGAAGATAGACACAAGGGGTCCTTTTTGCCACTCTAAACATTACTCGAAGATGTGGTTAAATAGTTTAGGAAATTCATTTTCCTCTTTGGTTTCATTTCTTGCTAAATTCTTGATTACAAGATGAAGGATTTATTGTTGCGATAGCACAAGGTTTCATCAAACCATACAATTTTCATGACTATAATTGAAGCTTCCCTACTTAAGATTCTGTTGGTAATCTCCCTAAATAACAAATAATGCAGGGACACCATTTTTCTTCATTACAACATGAGATTGAAAAGCTGTGAAATGATATAGAGAAGATGTGCAGCGAATTGAGGTCTGGTTTATACTGTTATTATACTATTGATTTCAGTATGATATAATGCAAATAGTTGGCATGTAGATTTTCTTTCAATTTCTTCATTCTGTAAAGAGATTGATTGGGATACAGGTATGAAATCGACAAAGTCACTGTTGGGCAACGGTTGGATTTGAATCTTGAGAGGGGGTAAGCAAAGTGACTGACTTAAATTTAAAGAAACTCTTTTTAAGTTACATATTTTAGATTCAGTGTTGTATTCTTTCCAATACCGGTGCAGGAGGATACGGGATGAGCTAGTAAATCACAATGTTGAAACCACTAACCTCACAAATAAACTTGATCAGGTAAGTGACGTGTTAAACTACGAAATGGTTACACCTTGTTGATTAGCATCTTGAAAAATATCTCTGAATTATTTATGTATATTCTTTGTATGCCATTAGGAAATTCATGCTCTTAGGGCCCATATGGAAGCAGCAAAGTATGATGTGATAAAATACTGCATAGGTACCCATGTTTCCATATCTACCATTGGCCTTACTGTAATCCGCATCTTGATGTAGATGTGTTGTATTGTATTGCAAATCAAGTGACATAACTCAAAACGATAGTTCATTCCTTTGAAGCTGTTGATTATTTGAACAGAAGGAAAATGAATAGAAGTAAAAATAAATAAATAAATAAAAATTGAACTGTAGTGTCAGTGGAGCTCAACGACAGTATTTTGGGTTAGGTATGTTAGTTATTACGAGGCAGATGAACCTGAAAAAAGAGAAATGGCTGAAAATAAAAGAGTGGATCCTTGATACCTCACGTTGTTTGGCAGTGAATGGCCAACACCCAAAGGTTAAAAGGCATGTTTGAATACTTGGAATATCTTATAACTTTGTTTTGGACACTTGGAGTATCTCATAATTTTGTAAATAGTGGTGAAATGGCTTAAGTGAAGATGTTTTATTGGATTTAGGAAAATGAGAAAGAAAATGTTTAATAAAAATATTATAAAATTAAAAAATTATTTGAATATAATTTTTGTTTTAAAGTTCGTAAAAGTTTTAGTGATTTGTGTTGAAATAATGATTAGATGAGAAAGTTAAAAATTTGAAATTAAAAAATATTTTTTATTTGAATAATATTTGTGAATGAAAGTAGAAAATTTTTTCGAAATTCCCGTGATATCCAAGTATGCCCTAAAGACAAAAGTGGGTAAAGATGAGCCCGTTTTGATAAAGGTCCTCTTTAATTTTTACTCAAACACATTATATAGTTTGGAGAGATATATAATATACAGAGTTTACGGGATTAGGTGCAATGTTTTGAATATCGTTTCGTTGGCCATTTCAGTTAAGGTACTAAAACAAAATATTTTAATACTGGTACGGTTTTAGGATAATCTCTATATAATAAATTAATTATATATATATAAATTATATTTCAATGGAAGTCTTAAAAAATTAAAACACATTTAGAAAACTTAGAAATATTTCTAAGTTAAGTAAATAGTCTTCAAATATGAGAATTGGAGTGAAAATTATGAAAAAAATAAAATTTTTACATTAATTATAAAAATTTACTAATTTTGGCCAGTACCAATACGGCCGGTACATCAAAAACTGGTCGGTATTAATTGAAATAGGCCAATATGATTGGTATTTAACCTAGTATGAAATAAATAATTTTTTATACTAATCACTATTTCAGTACGAGAAATTTGAGCTGTACCAATCGGTATGGCTAGTATGAAATTTAAAACATTGATTAGATGTTATTGGTAGGTATTATGGATTAGAACAAGTACAATAGGGTTCGCACGGATATATTCTCATCACAAGAAATGATACATTTATCGAGAATGCATTCCGACAAAAACTACTGATTTTCATTTATTTTTTACTTAATTGTTAAGGAATTATTTTAAAATGAGTTTGTGAATTTTTTTTTCTTTTTTTTTTTAAATGTTTGAAAAAGGGATTTAAAAAATGCTACTCTTGGTCGCCCTAGCAGAATTGTTCTCAACACACCGGATCGTTCATCCAACCCGACCGAAAGCAACACTAAGAGCCATTTGGTTCCGTTTTTGGCATTTCCGACCCGAACAAAAATAACCGATTAACTTGCCCGTACGTATTCTCGAAAAAATTGGCCTTTTCACTCTGTTTTTTATTTTTTATTTTTTATTTTGAATGACGTAGAACTCTGCATGGCTTTCATCTAGTTTCTTGTGTACTAATTGTTGAAAATTTGTATTCCCAACCTCTATGACCCTAGAGGGCAAGCAAATTTTTCTATCTAAGCAAGCCAGCAAAACATGAACCAAGCAAGCATATCATCTGATATCCTCTTTTAAGTCCTTAATATCTATTTATTTCTATAGGAGGCATGAGTGAAAAAAAATCTTGATTTCAAGATGCAGTAACGAAACCACTCTCAAAGAACAGATCTATCTATCTGTTCCATACAACTTCAAATATCTTTTTTAAAGTAAACAATACTGCTATAGTTAAATTCTAAGCTGCAAAACTTATTGGCAGGGTATATGGAGGGGTTCATTCATCCAGCCCCAAGTCATTGCCAATATAAAATGATCTCCTCACCTCAAGCTTGAAGATGGCTGCAAGATCTATGACCATCAGAAGGCCTAAAACTGCTGAGGAGAAACAAAAGATATCTATAAAATGAAGTGCTTCATTGCTGACCCAAAGCAACATCAGAAGGCCCAAAACTGCAAAGGAAAAACAAAAGATATCTATAAAGAATCAGGATCTGAAGGGCATAGATCTACATGATCATACATGTATCTTACCCCCCACGCTGTCGCTATTACCTCTATAGAGATTTTGTCAACGGGCGGGCAGTGCACGTGTTTGTTGCTGGTCCAGTCCTGACCATGCATGCAAAACCACATGGCCATGGACAAAACTTCGATCCATAAAAGTAGTTTGTAGCTAGAGAAGATGACAAGGGAGCACTTTAAATAAAAGAGCAATCCAAATCAAAGTCCTTGATTCGAGACCTTGTCGATCAAGTACTTGAACCCGCCATTTCAATCGACTGTGTCAAAGATAAAGGATTTTTCTGTATCACATTTTAGAATAAGATAATAATATCAAGAATATAAGTTGACTAATTAGGTTTACTTTAAATCGATTAGCTAAGGCGTGGTTGTAATTCGTTGGGTCTTTCCTTCTTCCTCTTTTGTATTCTTCTTTCTACTAATCATAATGGTAGTATCTTGCTATAAAAATCAAACTAGGATACAACTAATGTGAAAAATTAACTCACACTACTCGTACAATAAACTTTTTGATTCAATCAATTTGATTCTAGATATGGTGTATGATCATAATTAAGGATCAACTCAAATAAGCTTCAAAATTGAAAGGGGAAACTTCAAATAAATAAATAAAAATGCTCTAAACTACTTATAATCCATTACAAAAATACACACTACGAGTCGTGACAACTTATCCTGGGAGAAAAGAAAAAAGATTGGTGACTTTGGAGTAACAACCATTGCATGCTTCCTCCTGACATGGAAGATATGGTCATAACTTTTGTTCAATCGCCATTTATTCCAAAAATTTAAACCGATAGAAATGTATAGATCATTTAATAATTTGTATCATATCTTTAACACATCCCTCAATAAATGGATCTAACACATGAAATGTTTATGTAAAATCAGGGTCTGAACTCAAGAATCACTAATCTAATTAAGAACTTATCCCACAAATAGAATAATAAAAAATAAAATAAAAATAAAAATAAAGCCCAAGCAGCATTTTCCCATTCTATTCTTATTCATGAAGTTGTTAATTTCGTAGTCCGGTGTAGGCGTGCCAAGATGTTCTGTAGTCGATTCAACTCGAACAGGAATAGGGGCTAACCTAACCAGCTTTAATTAACTCGGCTTAAATATTTATATACATATTTTTATTTTTTATAAAAAAATTTTATTCACCATTATTTTTCTTATAATCATCTTCTCATCATCTCATTATATGGTATTAAATGATAGATTCACATGTAAAACATAATAATTAAATAATCTCTAATTATCTAATATCAAATCATGATATGATCATAAGATGATGATGAGTAACATTAATATTATTTTTTATAACGAATAATCTATTAAAAAAAAAAGGTTATCCTAAAAGAAATTATTATATAATTTTTTCCTTTTTTTTTTTTTCTGGTTGGCCTATGAGTACGAACTCTATTATAAGCGTATATATCACTCACATTACATTAACGATCTTAGCTGTTATTTTGTCCAGCAATTTTCTTCTGTTTTTTTTTTTTTTTTCCCCTATCATTATTATTAAATGGAAAGAAATTGAAATGGGGAAAAAAGGCAACGTCGCTTTAGGAAACAGCTTCTTTCGCACACCTTCCTGATTTACATATCCCCCTCTCTCAACAGTACAAAGTGTGAGAGCGAAGTTCAGTTGGCCAAACAGCTCATTCGGCATATAGGTGATCGATCTGATCTTTAGCCAAAGACTTTAAATTGTTAGAAAATAGGACTTTTGGATGCCACGATTCCAAAGTAATTTCTCAAATGTCGTACAATATTATTAAATACTTAATAAGTTTTGTGGGATTTATTTTATGTGACTATTTCTTTTGAACGTTGAATTTGGATCAAAACTTTAGAGAAGTCAGTTTCTTATTGCATTTTAACATCTAAATTATGCCAATAACATTCTTCAAAAACTTAAAAAATAATGCTTATTTAGATTAAAAAAGTGCTACATATAAAAAAATTACACAAAAGTAAACTCACAAAATGATATGATTTCATATCATCTATTAGATCTTTTTCATAAGGAAAATTATATATATCACACTACCATCCCACTTTCATCTTACTTTCTAAAATGTAGTACATTCATCACCACTGAATTATCCTTTATTAGATAATTTGGATATTTTTTATTATCTAATAATAATAAATATGACACATCTTTCATAATGGGATGAAAATAAGATTGGAGTATGAAGTATAATATTACTCATTTTATAATGAAAGTTAAGTACTTTATAATCTAATATATTATATCCTTCTTTTTGTAAGTTTATTTTTATTTTATCTCTAGGCGGTGGTTAGTTAAAGTATTTCCATTTGAACAAACAACCGTATAAATGGTGCATGAACTTTGAAGTTTATTAAGAACGCAACAGTGGATCAAAAGACCTAGGAGTGCGATTGTTGTTGGCTTTTGATTGCTGGTGGGATTATTGTGAAAGATCGACACGTCCCCCATAAAACACCAGATCAGGTTAGCTAGCTATCACCAACCAGATAAGATGAACAAAACAAGTCCGGCCGCATAAAAAAAAAAAAAAAGAGAGAGAAAAAGGAAATTACGTACAAGCAATTTGAAGACAGAAATGAGCTAAACGGCCACGTACAGACAAAGCTTTCTTTTCATTTTTTTCAGATATATTTTTCACAATTTATTTCTGGGTTTCATCCAAAAATATAATAATCAAAGGAAAGAGGGTACGGTCTTATCCACAGAGTAAAGAAGATTTGAAATCCTCTCAATTCTGATATCTTCTCGATCGGTTATTGTGTTGGCACTTGCCAAATAAAAAATAAAAATAAAATGAAAGAGGAAGAACAAGAAGAAGATTGACATTTAAAGAAAGAAAAAAGGGGGAAAAAAAAAAAAAAGCCATCAAATTGATCAATTCTGACCCTTTTCATTGCTGATTGATCCTTGTGCATTAATATGTCCGAGCGAGCTAGCCTGCTCCAAACCACTCGTTTCCATCCCCTTCCCTTTTGCTCAATCCAGCTGGCACACCACCCGTTTACTCGGTACAGCAATGAGTCGACTCGCCCTCGGCGCAGTGAGTCCGAACACGTCGTTCATGTCCAGTTCACTGGGCTTCATCCCGTCTGGCAATTCCCATGTGAAACAATGGAGGAGGTGAGCCACGGCCAAGTCCAGAGCGTAGAGCCCGAGTTGCATGCCGGGGCAGGATCTCCGGCCAGAACCGAACGGAATAAACTCAAAGTTGCTCCCTTTGAAGTCCGGCACGTTTTCTCTAAGAAACCTTGAGGGCTTGAAAGTCTCAGCATCCTCCCACGAGTTCCCGTCCCTGCCAATCGCCCATGCGTTGATCATGACGCGGGATTTGGCCGGAATTCTGTACCCGGCAACCTCGGCATCCTCGGAGGTCTCGTGGAGGAGTAATGGAATGGGTGGGTGGAGGCGTAGAGTCTCCTTGAGAGCGCACTTTAGGTAAGTTAGCTTCTCGAAGTCGCTCTCTTCAATTCGCCGGTCCAGACCTACAACGTCCGCGAGCTCTTTCTGAACCCTCTTTAGATCCTCCGGGCTCCTCATCAACTCGGCCATTGCCCATTCTATTGCTGACGCCACCGTCTCCGTCCCCCCAAACATTACGTCCTGCACTTATTGCATATTTACGCTATATAAGATGATGCATGTTTAGCATAAATCCTCTCCTTTATTGGTTTTATTGTGAATTAATAGTTTAAAACTAAATCAATTACATATATATATATATATGAGAAATGATTAAATTGCAACTAAATTTATTGATTTCATATTATAAAATAGATTTAACGTTACATTTACAAATATATAAATAATAATTAAATAAAAGAAGTGGTTTTCTCAAACATCATGGGACAGTGGTTATAGGAATTATGATTGGTTGACAGAACTTAAAAATGTTTCGATGACAGCTTTGTGAATTATTTTTCTTCTAGGTTATGATGATGTGAATATATATTGTCTTACCATTATGATGGCTTTGATGTTATCTCTGGTGAGGGTGAAGGAGTCATCGGACTCCCTAGTTTTTTCGTCCTCGCTGTAAAAAGCCAACATATCATCCACCATATCACTGTCCTCACTAACCGTCGTCGACCCATGATTTTTCTTCTTCTTCGCTATGTGATCGTCGAGGATGTTATCGATGAATCCGTCCAGAGACCGTCGAGCCTTGGCGAGCCTAGCGTTGAGACCCTGGGGATCAACCCAGGACAGCCAAGGAATGAAATCCGCGATGTTAAAAGCTCCGAACAGCTTGGAGAACTCCTGCAGTATCCCAATAAACTCGTCCTGTCCTTCGTGCGACAGTGTCCCGAACGCTGCCCGATAGATTATGTTCCTCGTTAGTTCGAACACCAGCTCCCCGATGTTCACAGGCTTGCCGATGTTGGCCGCCACAAGCCTCACGGTCGAGTCCACCTCGTCGCGTACTGACTCCCACGACTCCGCCCGTTTGCGGCTGAATAGCTTCATGACGCAGAGCTTGCGCATCTGGCGCCAGAAGGGACCGTAGTGAGCGAAGGCCATGTCGGCGCGGTCGTAGGTGAGGTACTTGATTGCTAAGGTTGCCGGGCGGTTGGAGAAGATGTTGTCCTGTACCTGAAGGACCTGGCGAGCCACGTCGGGGCTGGACACGGCCACCATGTGTAAGTACCCCATCCGGAGGTGAAAGATTCCGCCGTATTGTTTGGCCAACTTGGCTAGTCCGCGGTGGGTTAAGTGGTCCATCAACCCCATGTTACCGAGGATCGGAAAGCCTCTAGGCCCCGGTGGATATGGCAGCCTTCTGATGATACGAAAAACCAGACCCAGCAAGAACAGTAAGGGGACGATGAAGAAGACTGTCAGGGAAAAAGGTTCCAACCCTTTGAGGAGAGAAGAATCCATGGCTAATTTTTGTGATCAGTGAGAGAAATGCAACTCTTAAATGTTGCTAGGTTGGAAGGAGATATTATGAGGCTTTATATACTAGTTTTTGGGGCTCCTGCCGATAACCTGCTCAATGGTGGAAAACTGTTCGATAAATTCGGTCACGCTCTTTACTTTTTAAAGACTCATTCTCATCTTCTAGGAACACAACTCCCTGTTTTCTTAATCATACAAAAAATGGTCCCACGTTTATTTTATTTTATTTTAGATATTATTAATTAATGCTTACTAAGTTTAACCAATATAGGCCTATATCATGATTGAGGAATTATTTATTATTGAAACCATGATGATAATTAAAACCAAGATAAATAAATAAAAAAAAAAAAAAAAAAAAGATATTTGTTAAAAGACTAAGGCCGACCTCGTTTCAAAGCAACAGACTCTCATTTTATCACATTTCAACATATCTTATCTTAATATCTAAATATTATTATAAACACACATACTTTTTAATTTTCAATTTTTAATTTTTTCATCTAATTATTAATTTTCTAAACAAAACGTAAAAAATAATTCAACTTTTTTCAAATCTTAAAATAAAAATTATATTAAAAAATTATATTCTAATAATATTTTTATTCAAATTTTTCTATCTTATTTTTCATAATTCCATAAAATATCCAAACTCAAATTATTTTATTATTATTTTTAAATTATTTTACTACTATTTATATATTATGTTATCTCAACTTATAATTCAAACTAGTTGTAAAACCATGGCAAAGAAATTAGTTTGGATTTGATCACACACCATTGACTGATCAGGATTTCGGATTCTCGCCGGGGTTTGGTACGATTTGTCTTATTTCTCAATGGGACGTCAAAGGTTGCAAACACCTAGCTGGATCAGTCATCACAAATGTATATATCAATATTAATACTCAATGCATTCTGCCATACACATTCGTGACAAATTGTCAAATACAATACTATATATACATGATACCACATATACATGCATGCAATTAGCTAGACCTAGAGGCGTCACACGTGTACGAATAGTACTCCCATTCTAGCTACCATGCATACGCGTGATACATTCCATACAAGTAATTAGCAATATATATATATATATATATATCACAACCAATGACTCAAAAAATCGTGGAAAAGTTGGTCAATTTCTACTTAAATAATTCCAAATCCAAGTGCACCTCTGATATTCCCAAAATCTAAAACCCCATGCGAAAGGACCTTTTTCTTTCTTTTTTTTTTTTTTTTTTTTTTTGATAAGACAAGAAAAGTACTGCAGGTTGGGGTGGCGGCATTAATTATCTCAAATGCATGCATGCACGGATATATAGTACATGTGCTAGCTAGCTGCATGCTTCTTTAATTTTTTAGCTCGATCACTTGCTCTAGTGGCCGGCAACTTGAAGGAACATAATTAATATGCATATTGCATAGTGCATATACATGCTACGTTAACGTTTTATCTTTTTCGAATCATTACAAGAAAAATATCTATAGTACTAGAAGATATTTTTGCGACGAAAATTAGTGCAAATATTACTGTAAATAATTAACAAGACCAGCATGAGATCATCATGCATTTTAAACTCTCTGTCTCTCTCTTTTTTTTTTTTTTTTTTTTGGATAATATTTTGGTAGAGGTTTCCTCAAATCCCAACATTTTAGATAGATATTTCATTCTAGTGCTGGCCTCCAAAGGACCTATATATACGTACGTAGTTATAATTCTTTCTAATATTGTATTATATATATTTTACTTATAAGTTATACAACTTTTAATAATAACGTACACATATATAATTGATAATTTTGATTGTTTTTCACGTGTTATTATTTGACATTAATGGGAATTGGGAAACCTTCACAACTACTTTAGAGAAAAGCTAGTTTCATAGTCGTATAATTCATTAATTCAAATATAATAAATTTAGTTATTTCATGCATGATCCCTTACTTGTGCACGTTTCTTTTTATAAATTGCTAGCTTTCTAATAAACTAATATCCAAAAACGGTAGCTACCTACTCTTTCTTCATGGCTGAGTAGTGTGTGAAACTGGGTCCTTGTAAAGTGAAAGAATTGATGCCTCACCTTATTATCTTTGCTTATCACTTTCGTGGTCACATGACACTCCAACCGTTGATTGTTTAGCTTCACCATTTCTTTCTTTCTTTTTTCCCATCATTAATTTTATATGAATTTCTGGCACTAAAATTAATTATCTCAAGTACTTATTATTACAGATAATTTAATTCTTGGTTTCATAGTATAATTCATTAATTAGTCAAAACTATATATACTTAGCATCAAAGAAAAGATTGGCCTCCAGATTGCGTGTTTTAGCATCAGCATAACATCATTGATCATCATGCACATCGATGATCGATCTTGAGAACATTCTATCAAAGGATCGATCAAGGAGTAGTACTGCTATCTGTGCAGTAGTAGTAGTACAGTACATGTTTTTCTTATTAAATTAATCCATTTCAAATGATCACATATATAACTTGGAAAGCTTGCAAAGTACTATACAAAATTAAAAGGGATTAAGGGAAAGAAGTTCAAAGCCTAAAATCAGGAACTAATTAAGCAATTACTTAATTAGTATTATTAAAGAATATCGACGACAATTGGAATCTGGTGGACCACTTGATGCTCATGGAACATCTGAGAAGTTACCATGTCATATCATGGTATCTATTAATTGTTTTTTTGCCTAGTTAGTTGATATTTTCAATTCAAATTCTCTCTAATTTTCAATTCTTCAATTCGAAAAGTATAGACACGTGAATAGTATAAATTGAGTTATGTGATTTACAAGTCTGTACGTATATATATATATATATACACGCAGACACACGACTTATTGTGGAATACATTATATTCATAAAAATATTAAATTATTTATATTTTTAATAAATAATTTAATATGAAACACTTCCATGTCACGTGTGGTCGGTATTAAAAAAAATATTTGCAAATTGCTTTATTCTTAATAATGACATAAGATCCACAGTGCCACCACAATTTTAAATTGGCAGTACTATTAAATGTTGTAAAATCTGAACATATGATCATTATCTATCGACTCTCATCAATATTAAAAAAAATATACATATATATATATATATATTTTGTTTATACCGTAGTCATCATTAATTAGCTTTCTAATTATTATAAGTTGGCCTATCAAATATTTGGAACCTGAGATTAGAGGACAAGCTGCTGTCTGGTTCACAAAATTAATAGATGATTACGTCGACAAGACTCAATGGTACTAACGGTCAGAGTCTCCAACTGCTCGGGCTCAGAGCAGCTGAGTTTTTCTAGAAAGTGGCGACTTTAATTAGGAGTTTTATACAGAAGGAAATTAAGGAAAAATATAGAACATGCCCATTGTATGGATCAACCTCGACTTGGTTTTCACATGATGTCATAGCTTCACCTTTTGGAATTGCACATTTGAACAAGAAGACTTTTTCTTCTTTTTTTTTTTTTTTTTTTTCGTTAGAAAATGGCTAGCTCCTTGCAAATTGGGTCGAAATCAGTACTACATAAGTTTTCATATTTTTGACAAATTGAGGTTTAGGTTTTCACTTAGCCAAATCGAAAACTTAATATATAAAAAATCGCAATTCTTTTAAGAGACATAAATACAAATTTAGGTTTAGGTTTTTGAGTTGCACAAATTGAGACACGACTTAGATAAATACCCTACGTCAATCTAGATTGTCACATAATATTGGTATGCCATGTGTCAGTTGTTTATTAGGATGATACCCGCGTGTATCAGCAAATCGAGAATTCACACATGGCATTAATATGCCACATGGCATGAATTATCCTATGTTATTTGTCTAATTGAAGATTGATCATGAAAGTAGATATATATATATATATATATATATCTAATTGCAAATTTTTTAAAGTTAAAAAATAATTTTGTGAAGATTAAAGACTTAGACCCGATTTGTAAAAACGTGAAAATCTAAGTAGTGATTTCACAATTAAACCTTTAGAAAATGAAAGCTGCCTAAGGCACAATTCTAAAATCAAAATCGATATCGTTTTGCAAATGCGTGATTTCTAATTATCTGTTGCCCATAATAATTTATTTTTAATTAATGGCGCATATATAATAAAGTCTCGTGTCACTCTCGAGTAAGTTTTGCCACACCAACTAATTAAAATATAAAAGTATAATATAAAATTGAGTATTGGATTAATAATTTAATATAACATGGGAAGTTTAAAGATATTGCTAGCTTATTTTTCCCCACTTTTCAAAGAGAATCAGATGGCCAGCGTCCATCTCCTATTATAGGACGTCGTACATGTATTCTATTATTCTCATGATGATTTGTCAGCCATTTATCTTACAATTTTGCTTAAGTATTCCGTGCATGAATGCATGTCATGTCGGATGGAAACATGATCATGAGATCGACGATACACATCCTCCACTGACAGATCAACTATATATATATATATATATCCTTTCGCGCTTCTCCAACGTCGTCGTACGTCCATCACCGATATTGGTTGGCCATGCATGAACGATTAATTAATATGATGTCTTACGTACGTTAAACACTTATCAGGTACTCTAACCCCTAATTTTTAGCTTTGATTCATTGCATGGCATTCAAAGTACTGCATGTCAGGTGGATTTCTTTCTGCATACAATGAACTTTCCTGATAATTTAGTGCTAAAATCTAGTCAGTAATTGGTGACTAGCAGAATTAATATTCCTAAAACTAACCTTCACCCATACATTAGTTGGTGGAATTTTTCTCTGATCTCAACTATTGTCTTTTTGGTGCCCAAACGTCACTCGCACTCGTCACTCTATTCCAGTACTCCCAACTGTCGATATTCTACATCATGCACAAGAACATTAATTGCTGCAAAATAACTGAGTGAGGTTCACAAGCCGTACGTCTAGATCACTCGTGGGCTTCACACACCAGTCTGCGGCCTCCTTGACTATGACGGCAAATGAGGCATCCTCAGAAATTTTTTAGATTTGACCAACTCCCCACTCGTCGTCACAGCAATGAATGAGTGCTTTCAAACACTTTAGTTTCTACTCAGACTGCCAAAAGCTATACCGGTACAAGTCCCTCATCATGTTATTGCTTTCACTACTGAAGGTTTGTGGGGAAGAGGAAACAAGTCTCTACATCACAATCTGCCGGTCAGATTGTCCAAAAATAGTCATTTAAGGCAATTCCCTCTTTAATTTTTCAAGAATCACGAACGTACGGGGATTGATAGGGACCAATTTATTTGTCCAAGATAGAGCTCTTGTAATCTCGCATGACTTTTGTGAAAAAGTAAACACGAGAAAGTACAAAAATAAAAATAAAAATAAATCAATATTTTATGGCGTGGTCTAATTTGATTTATACACTTAATTAAAAAAACTGTATCCAATATTACTTTTAATGAAATGCGCGCTTGCTAACTGGGAAAACTAACAATGTGGTCTGTCATGGTGGAGCTGTTGAATTTCCGGCAATCTAACATTCCAACCCATTTTTGGAGTATATATGTTTCAACCACCAACAACGTCTATGCTTACGTACACAAATAATGGATTTTACCCACCCCTGAAAAAATGAGAGGGACAATCCCATTCCCATGACCCATTATTAAAGTCTCCGGTCAGTAACTACGAATTGCTTGTGTGAATTGCTTAAAAATTAAAGACAATCTTAATTAATTAGAGAGGCCCAAAACGGGGGAAATCTAAAAGCTGGCCGGGAACTTTGACTAATGGAAGAGTAGATATGTATATATATATATATATATATGCTGATTAGTGTTCTGATTAAGCAGTAAAGTCATATATAACACGGAAGTTGGGTATAAATTTTTGGGGGTCGACGGTCCATAAACTATATGGGCACGGCGCTAATGCTCTTACCACGCTTTACTTCTAATTAATAAATTATCTAAGGCTCACCAATAACTAGATCAAGTCACGTTCATATGATACATTGATATATATGGTGGGTATTGAGGTCACAAAGGTATGCAATGTCAACTTCAGGAGAGAACCTTTTACGTACCGTACACTTTTATTCTACATCTATCCCACTATATATAATTAGTAGACATTGTCCATTAATCTTTGAATCTTGATTTTTTTTTTTTACAAAAAAAAAAAAAGGTAAAAATTAATCTTAGCTAGGGTGATAATACTGTCATCACATGAGATAGGGGTGTGGTCATGTGTACGTATCATTACGTAAAATTACAAAAATTTTCGAAATGGCCAAAGGAATATTACGTCTAATCATTTGAACTATATATATATAGGGGACTGACTTAGTAATAATAAATTAAGTTGGTCCAAAGAGGCGGTGAGCAATGTTATTTAATTAATTATTAGCATGGTTACATGTATATATATATATATAAAGAGTAAATATAAATGATAAAATAAATCGTAATCAGTGACTTTGACATGCAAACTGTAAGCTGTTGAGTTGCTTAACAAGAAACATAAAAAAACTATTTCAAAAAAAAAAAAAAAAAGAAACATAAAAAAACAAAAGGACCCTTAAATTAATTATAATTAGCTTCAATCGATGATGATCTTGTTCCTTAATTTAGTTGTTGCAATCTCTCCGATTTAAATAAAAAATTAATATTTTAATAATAAACTCTATTTTTTTTTAAAAAATAATTCGATAATAAGACATTGCACATCTTAAGGTAGTATCTACCATTATTTTACGAGAAGTGCTGCATGCAGCTATCCTTTTAATTTATTAACTTATCCGGTGGTGCATCACGAGATGGAGGAAGCTCTTTGATATATTACACTTCCTTGATTGAAAAAGGGAAAGAAAAGTGAGGAAGATTCCTTAAACACGTCCCATTGAAGGTAGGAATTAGTATATTAATTATATATAAATCACGTTGGAATTCGTTTCGTGTGAAGGACCACTTCAACCTTAAAAGACGTCCTACGTACGCGTTCTTGGGAATTCTCCGATCCTTCGTTTCACTAATTACGTGCTGCATACACGTTTTCTTTTCGAAGTTAATGTTCTTTAACGGATCAAAAATGACATTTCCAATTTTAAAATACACAAGCTCTACTCATTTATTTTTTAAAAAAATTAGATAAATCTAAGATTAATTATATTAAAAATTAATTTTTTAATAATAAATTCTATTTTTTTTTAAAGAAAATATACAAAACTTACATACTTTAAAACTATATCTATTATTACTCATAATGAATACCCTGATTTTTTATCAAACTGTCATGTACATAAACATGATAAGGTGATAATAAAAAAGAATGGAAAAAAATAGAAAACATAAGGTGAAAATTGGCATTCGAATATCAAGTATTTGAAAAATTCTACTCATCATCCGGTCTACATCACACACTATAAATATTTTTTATATACTTGTTTTTCCTTACAAAATGTGTAGTGTGTAGATCATAAGTAGAAATGCTCATAACTTTCATGAAAAAAAAAAAAAAAATCTTGCAAATTAATTATTTCTTTATATGCATGTCAAGAGATTAAGTTAATTAATAATAAGACAATGGTTCACTATCTATGACCATTATATATGCAGACTTATTAGTTTAATTTAGAAGACACATAAGCTAAAGGGTGGGGGCCTGGCCGGATGATGTCTATGTTGGATTAGGTGGTGAGGTTGAAGTTAAACTTTTATGAGAATTAATATCAATGGGCGCAGCCCCTCTCGTGTCCTCGCATGTTTGACATTTTACATTATATAAATATATACAGCAGTAAGGTCCGCCGCGGTCCATGCACGTGTCTCATTTCATGCCGACGTAACAATGACTCGTTAAATTAATTTGGCTTTATATGCACCAAACCTATCGCTGTTGAGTATAATAACATCCTCTTATTATATCTCCGCAGAAAATAAACAAAAACCAAAAAAAACAAAGCAAACAGAAATTCATGTCGAACAAAATTCATCCCATGAAACATAAATCCATATAATTTTCATCATCAAAAATCATTTGATTGAGAAAAATTGACAAATATTAGCGCATCATTATCATTCATCAATTCTGATAGAAAATATGGATAAAAATTAATTGTGGCAAAACAATATTATAATTATTTCTCGATTATTTGACTGTGTAATGTATCGCATGACGACAAAGTTTAATTTGGAAGTTTTTTTTACAATTCATTTATAAATTTGGTAAATGTCCTTTCAATATAAGAGAAACACATGTTTTTAAATTTCAATAAGAAAAATTATAGTTATATTTTAATAATTATAACTATTTGTATTGTAATTAACATTCTACTTAATAATTATAACTATTTGTATTTTAATTAACATTCTAGTTAATAATTATAACTATTTGTATTGTAATTATATAACATTCTAATTAATAATTATAACTATTTGTATTGTAATTAACATTCATTTTATTAATTATAATTCAGAATTTATATTTTAATTCAAATTCATTTGATTACTTTTAACTTTTAAGTATTTAAGTATTATTAAATCTAGATTATTTATATTTTATTTAAAATTCATTTTATTAATTCAAAGATTAAGTATTTTTGTGTTATTAAAACAAAACTATTTGTATTATCCTATAGTTGAATAATTCAACTATTAAATATTTAAGTATTATTAAATCTTAGATGATTTGTAATTTAATTCATTCTCATTTGATTACTTTAATTTTTTAAGTATTTAAATATTATTAAATGTAGATTATAAATAATTAATTTTTAATTCAATTCCTGCATTTAAAGTGTTAATTATTTTAACACTGACCAATATAACCTTCAAACGGTGCTAATCATCGTTCGATCTAAGGACATACGTTCGAACGGCACACGAACACCGTTTGAACGGATTAATTCCAGATTATAGTCATCTTCAACCTCCGAAAACCTTAATATTTACAGTCCAAATTACATCAAAATACAGCAAACTATATGACGAACTCATTATAGCAAACGAAAACACTTATATAAAAACTAAAATGAGAATATATTTAAGGAGAATACCTGATTTGGAGAGATAAACCGGAAAATCCACCCGTACCTAATGCCCAAAACTTAAATACTTTTCACCAAACGGTAAAAACAATCTCTTAATCCGAAAATATAAGATATTGATAGAAGTTAGTAATATTTGAGGGCTGAATTAAAGAATAATGGCGTTGGTTGGAAGAAAATGAGCGTGGGAGCGACTGGAAGTCGACTGGAACGAGTGCGAGATTGTGAGGTTCTATCGTATAAATGTAGAACATTGACGTTCAAACGGTTATTTAATGAACGTTCGAACGTCAAATAGATTAGCGGGAAAATTTTCCCCCGCTAATTAAACGTTCGAACGTGAAAATGGACGTTCGAATGTTTTCTTATACGTTTGAACGGTTATTTTAAACCGTTAAAACGTCAAATTAAAATATTGTTTATTGTATTTTTTTACACTATACCTTTAAATATAATAACTTGTAAATATACTATAGTTTAGAGACATAGTAATATAACTATATAATATATAATCAAACATATATTATATAATTTAGTAACATATATAGTGTAAAATATCATATTACATTTAGTATTATAGTCAAGTACATATATTAACCTATTATATATAACATATATATGGTATCATAGCATAGGGTTATATGTATCACGTGCATATATATATAATGTTTATTATATTATATTATTATTATAATATTATTTAATAATAGGATATCTACTATTATATATAGTGTCATCTATACTACTAGCAATTAGAGTGTATTATAATGATACAAAAGCTAAAATTGAGCATATATAGTGTCATTTATAGTGCTAGCTAGAATAGAGAGTGTCATCTAATTAGCCTATAACTGCAATATAATATAAAAAATATACTAAACAAGTCATGTAATACATATACTATTAAATATATATATATTAGTTAATATCACATATAATATATATGTTATATAAATACATGAACATGGTTTCACGTATATAGTAGTCTATATTATATTAATTATACTATATAATTCATAACTTATACTATATACTATATAATATTCAATAGTATAATATATTTTAATTAAATATAATATAATATATACTATATATATAAAATTATAAATATAATATATAGTGTTTAATAATATATAAGTGCATTAAATATATTGTATTTAATATATTTAACAGTTAAAATATATTATAATTGAATTAATTATTATATTTAATATAATTAATACCGAATATTGCATTTAAATAACATTTATTATCATGAAATTTGGATTAATTAGAGAAGGGTATTAATTTTCAGTTAATACGTTTGAACGGTATTAGCTTACCGTTCGAACGGTACTGCATATATAAGCTCATCCCGACGTCATTTTCACACATTTCCTCCGTTCTAAGCCTCCAAACCGTCAATCTCCACTGTTGAACGCCGTCTTCGCCGCCGTCAACAGTGCCCACTCAAAGCCTCTACCTCTAACTACCGGTATTTTTCATTTTTAAAGCATTTTACCGTTTAGATTTAGGTTTTTGATAGATTAATTGTTTAAGTTAGGATAAACCGATTTATACATCAAAATAATCGGTAGATTTGCATAAATCCATGTTAGGAACGTTTATTTAGGTTTCTATTGCATTTATTTTGGTGTAAAATCCAGAGAATCAAAAGATTCTATAGATTTCAATGTCCGAGTCGACTCGGCCTGGAATCCCGATCGACACGAATATCGTTCGAACGCTATGAGTAGCGTTCGAACGCTATTCATTAACGGTCAAACGATATAACGTAACGATTGAACGGTCGGTCTGTTACCGTTCGACCATTACACGAATCGTTCGAACGGTTATTCATAAGGTCAAACGGTTAGCCTATTTTCCAATACATTAATATTAGAAATCTAATATTATCTAGTCTTTTTTTAATATTATATTTCTATTAATATTTATCTAATTAATATTGATATTGAGAGATATATTTATTAAAAATAATGTTGTTCATAATATCAAATATTATTAAATTACTACTTGTTTCAAACTACTGTAAATAGTTCTTTATTGTATTTTTCTTGTTAATGTTATATATCTAATTTGTAATTATAAATTTCAGATTGATTATAATGTCTATTTCTAGACCGGCACGTAAGCGACACAATCTTGGTGGGAGTAGTAGTGGTCTAGTTCAGGAGAGGACAGTTTCACTGGAGCGACCAGTGAAGATTTCTGATTTCCAGAGTCTTCTCTGGGAGGGTCATTCATTGCCCTCAGTATTCAGTGATCGTGGTTGGGGACCTATCTTGGATGAGCGGGAGGAAGCATGGGAGCCAGTCTCCTACATTGACATTGTTGCTGAGTTCTATAGAGAACTCGGCAATGCCAGAGCAGATGATTCTAGGGCCTACAGGATCACTGTCCTAGGAGTACCCGTTGTATTTTCACGGGATGGACTTGCTGAGCATCTCGGTATTTCTAGGCTACCAGATGCATATCCGAATGCGGTGCCTAGAGAGTCTGATCCTTCAGTTGAGGGGGAGACAGCTGAGGATGAGGCATCAGTTTATACTGATGAGGTCGATACCCTTGCTAATCACGAGGTGAGGGATTTGGTTGTCGGTCCAGATGCTCCACCGTATGACGGGATGAAGAGCATCAAATAGGCAGATTTATCTTCTTTTTTTAAGATATTAAATTTGATAATTGCCAATAACATTGACCCTCGGCAGTACAAGACAGAAGTTGGCATTGATCGGACGAAATTTATGATACGGGTCGCTCGTGGCATTCCTATCGACTTGGTGGGGTATATATTCGATAGGATTCGATCAGAGTCTCAGTACATTTCGATGGATATACTACCATTCGAAGTCCTGATCACCCAATATCTACTATGTGCTGGTGTTGTGTCAGATGTTGCCGAGCGTAAACGGGAGCCGATGGGACCGATAAACAGCACCACCCTCTCACACAGCACGGGACACTCAAGACTGCATTTTCGTGCACATGTTCCAGAACCAGTTGATCCTTACAGAGATGCACAGCCGGGAGATCATGGAGTCTCAGCTGCAGCTGCTGAGACATCTACACGGGCCGAGGCATCAGTCTACAGTGTTACTCGTGAGGAGATGGCTGAGATAGTGCGTGCAGCGATTAGCGAGCAGACATCAGCAGTGATCGATACAGTGCATATGGAGATCCATTTTGCTGTGTCTGAGCTTCGTACAGAGTTTGATGCCATGTCTGCGACTCAGGTCACCATCAATACTCGACTGACACAAATAGAGGAACGTATAGCTGCAGTCGAGGAAGTGTGCAAAGACTTGGGGTCTTAATTACTTTATGATATATTTTATTTATTTATTTACTGTTTTTTGTATGGATAACATTTTGTGTTTTGTAAATTCAGTATTTAAGTATGAAATAGTATTGTTTTATATTTTCTAAACTAATTCTTAATTTAGATTATTCATATTATTTAATTAACCAATTTTTTATAATTACTAGTTAATCTAAATATAATTTGGCAAAAAACTTAAAAAATTAAAACCCTGGTCACCGTTCGACCACTTCAAATAATGTTTGAACGGTGAATATGCATAATTCGAACGTTTATAATTTACCGTTCGAACGGTTTGTCAATTTCCCTCCAAAATAATTTTGCCTATCGCGCCAATATTACGTTCAAACGGTAACAATTAAACGTTCGAATGGTTAATCATTAACGGTCGAACGGTTAACTTATTTGGGACAAAAAATTTCATCCTTAAGAATAGCGTTCGAACGCGTTCGAACGGTCTGGCATTCCGTCGTTATTTTATAACGAAATTCAAATTTCATTCCAAAATCTCACTTTTTGAGACGATTTTGAATTCGTCCCAAAGTAATTTCGTCCCAAAAAATGATTTTTATTGTAATGAGGCCCGTGCATGCATGCGTTATCTATATTCTTCTAGAAACGAACATTAATAACAGCTTTATATAGTATAATAATCTAATCTCAATCTCACCAAACACGTTGTTTGGACGTTTAGTTGATATGAAGTTCTTAATTACGTGCTACCATCTAGCTAGAAGTTATCGTGCCACTTCATTTTTTTTATTTTATTTTTTAATTAGTATCTATTACAACCACAAAAATGTACGTTATTAGAAAGTACCGCATGCCTTGATTACGACCGCCCTTGTCAAGTGTTAAATCTCAAATTCCGATGGAGGTAGATCGAGTCTATAATGTTGTACGTGATCAGATTCGAGCTAAATCAAATTAGTCACATTTGAATCATATATATCAAATCAGGTTGAACTTTGAAAGAAAAATTGCTAGCTGTCAAAGAATAAACAAGAGAGAAAGGCGAAGGAAGAAGATGACAACGAGTTGAAGTTTTATATGAAAAAGTTGTGTTGAATGTAAGTGTACGTAGACGGAGCAGTGGCGCGGGTGGCAATTGCATACATATAGGAGGAGCAGCAGCGTCGTTAATTGGCGAGGGAATGGAGGTGGCATTGTTACTTTGTAGTGGTTGCCGAGTCTTGTCATAAGCTTTGGGACTTAGTTTTCTTGTTGATTAACCTAACATATTCTATTGACTTCAATTTTCCATCCTACCAAACACATGAAAAGATGATTATGAGAACGCTTTTCAATCCGAAAAACAATCTCAACCAACCAAACATAACCAGTTCAAAACATTAATGATCAAGATCGTGATCAGATGAGTACGATCTTATCTAAGTGATCCATACTTATAAGAATGTTACTAGCTGTCTTTGTTTCATTGTCCATATGTTGCATTTTGGTTTTGTTTCTTTATTACTAATTAATCTCATCGCTGAGTTTGAAAGCATTTAAGCTACATTTGGAATAGATTAGACGCAAAGTACAGACATTCATGATCACATTCAGGTCATCTAGATGTGTATATTGCCATCATGTGATAAAGTTAACATCAAATCAATTCCATGTTTTTAGTTAGCTGCCCATATCGTTAGGACTATTCCATTTTTCTAATTAATTTCAAAAGAAAATAAAATTTCTTTATGTGAATATTATATATATATATGGTTTCTTCAACTTTATTATGCCGAATTAATATATTTTTCTCTATAAATAATTGGTTTGTGAACATAACATGATGTAAATTTCACGTGATTAAAAAATTATATTTTAATAATAAATTCTATTTTTTTAAAATAATAGGCACAAATTATTTACAATAAAATTATATTTAACATTACTGCTTTCCTATAGTCAACTTACTTTTATACCATGCGTGCTCGCTTGGAGCCTTTCTGGTATTCCATTTCTTCGGGGCCCTCTCTATTGAATTAATTCTCTCCACGGGGGATTTATTTATTTTTAACTTTTCTTAGACGATGAATTAAAGATAGGTGACCGTTGACATCATTGACGTCTTAATCAATGTGGTTAGCATCCTGTTGTCAATAAGACAACGACACTTGTGTTGATCTTATTGCTATCTGATGACAATGACACACCGTCCAAACACCTTCATATATTTCAGCGTACCGACATAAATAATAATATTATTATTATTATAATAATAAAAATTTTAATGATATTTTAATCCGGAGATGGAAAAGTGGAATGATCATGAGGATAATTAAATTAATTAGTTAGTTAATGTCCTGAATTACTCAAGGAATTCGACTAAATAATATTGTATGTGTAGTACTAGTGACAAAGAATATGGCAAACAAAAAAAAAAAAAAAAGCCTCTTAATGACTTCATGTGATAGTCACTCTGACCTCATGTATTGGCTACTATATATGAATATCTTTGCAGAGATGGATATATATCATGTCGATCAACTTCGCATATATATATATATATATATATATATATATATTTAACATATCTATATATATATATATGCATAATGCTCTTTATCATGATGATTGAAAGTTCCATTTGCCTCATGTGTTGGTGCCACAAGTGGATCCATTTGACATTCTGTGCCCTTTTTTTGGGGTTGTGGAGGTACTACTACTTCATTATGGGGTATGGCTGAAGAATTTGGGCACTAGTGGGAGGCGCATGACACGGTTTTAAATGACTTTTTTCAGGATTTATATCTTTTGCTGGAGCTGACAAGTAATTAGCTAGCTAGATATCATCCAGAGGTTTTTAAACTCATTAATTTCTTAGCTCATCAACGTGTTTCTGCATGGGTCCTTTAAAAAATATATAAATAACTAAGAGAGACGACGTATCGTATCATTAACGTGTAATTGAAGATGAACGAATTAGGACGAATATGATCAGTAGTATAGTTTGGTAAGTAAGAAATAAAAATTGACAGTGATATAGAATAGATCACGACCCTTAATTAGGCTGATCTGTTAAATACCAGGCTTCAACACGGTACGTACATGCAAGTTGAAATATTTCCAGTGTGTGAATGATAGTCTAAAAATGTAGGCTCTTCCATTATTACCAACTTTTTCTTTCTTTCAAGTTCTTTGTTTTTTCCTGCGTGTTTATACACGAGTTTCAGCAATATTGATCACGAGGTGCATCGATCCGCTGTTGAGTTTTTTGGGTGATGCCACATTGTCATGTGGCTTACATGAGCAGAACGCGTGTTTGAACTTTGAACAAAAATATTAAGGTGGCCTATTTTTTAGCCATTTCGTCAAATGTTAACTGGGATGGTGGGAAGAGTATGGAAATTAATTAAAAATGATCACACACGACTGTATAGAGTTATTCAATTGTCAAGTCAATGCACACCGTCCACATCATTAATTAAATGGAGATTTAATTTGTAAGATTCAAATTTCAAAATTTATTTGTCAAATTAAATTATGCCATGTGTGTGGCTTATATGCTTTAATTAAATTGCAATACTTATATATATATATATAAGAAATTCTAAATGGAATTAAGCTTTCCGTACACTACATACTTCCACCTAAACAACATATCATTTGTTATTTTTGTTCTTCTATTTTAATGTTGAAATATGTATATTTAAATAGAATGATAAAATTGACAAATCACATGTTGATTAGGTAGAATTATGTGGTGTAAGGCTTCCTTCTAGAGCAACTCTCTCTCTCTCTCTCTCGATCTATATATATACACATAGTCTAAGTCCACCATGCAAGTCTCCGTTGAACATTGAATCGTTCACTTTATTACCTTCATCTAGACCATAATCCGAATTATATTTTCTTTTTCTTTCAACAACCTTTTAACCTACCATGCCACTTCACGGAGAAATAAATTTAGAAACTACACATGATCATCAAATGGGATCGAGAGGAAGAGAACTCCACCATTTTTATACTGTTTTAATCTTGTTAATTGTTAGGAGAGAAAGCATTTGAGAGAAGGAAAAATTAAAAAAAAAGAAAAGAAAAAGAAAAGTGACTTGGGGTCAATAGATCAATTGTCTTTAATATTTTTTGACAAAGTCTATATATTCTAGTTTAATGCTTGTAGCTAGTATTCTAGTTTGATAAACTGGCGACTACTTTTAAGAGTCTTATTAGGTAGTACCAAATACTTGGGACTTGTAATGATCTTATTTTCAACGTACAAGTTCATGAACCATGCACCGACAAGGAAACGGCGTAGCACGGTTGGAGTTGATCCGATCAAAACGTATTCTGTGTCTCAAAATAAAAGCCATGAAATTAATCTCTTATCTGGTTCGTCATGCATGAGATCAGAGGATATTTATGGATCGACATACATACATATATATATATATGTATATATATATATATTTATATGTATGTCTATCACGTAGCTTCGTGAGCTTCTGTTTGTTTGGATAAGGACATCTCAAGACTTGAGGCTTTGTTCTTGAAAAAGTTTAAATTTACTTCGAAATTATGGTATTAATGAATAAACGGTACCAGTGACATATTCTGTGTTGACAAAACCCGTTTAGACAAAACCTCGTTATGTTAAATAATGCTAAATTATGCGTTGGATTCATAGATCATGTCAAACATTGATAAGTACTCTAGTTTAATTTTTTTTTTTACCATTTATTCCTTCTGATAGTTATTGCATGTTGTTGTTACAACTTTTTAGAAATGTTAAAAACATAAATCATAAAATCTACATCTTCCGATCAACTTAAATTTTTTGAATAAATTGTAATTTCACATGGTATATATCAAAGCACAGATCCTGAATTTAAATCTATATTCTATTTATTATTAAAATATTCTATGTGTTAGACTCATTTATCGAGAGATATTGAGCTTGGCCATGCACACTGGCCCACACATGAAAAGAAGTATTAAAGATATAAATAATAAAGTACACTTTTTCCAAACTTATGAGACAAATGCTCGATTAGTAACCAAAGCCTTGCCTTGATGGAATTCTAGTTTATTTAGTTTTGATTATTATGTATATATTGAACATAGTGAATGAAAACAAATCTCGAGATTTTTCAAAAAGTTTGAATAGGGAACAACTAGTACACCTTTCTTAAGCTCCTACCCCAAAGTCGAGACTATCCCAGTGTCCCGTCCATTTCATGCGTTGGCCAGTCATGCATTAATCTACCCTTAATGTTACAAATCATTCGTCCATGAGAAAGAAAACCGAGAATGAATAGGCCTGAGTTAAATGCGAGGTTTATTCAATTTGGGCCTCTCAATTAGAGCCACTTTTAAGTTTTTGGGTTAACTCCCCTCGATCGCTGGAATCTCTCAAACCGAGAAGGAGACGGGCTTGATGACCAAAGTTTCCCCCCATTTTCTGCCTTTATATTTTGCTAGGTTTTCTAAAAGCTTGTTCATCCGAATTGAAATATGGTATGATGTATTTTGATCGTGTTATGTGTTTCGATGTTATAAAAACTCTTGTGACAAGATTATGTCCGTAACATGAGTGTGTGGGTGAGAAAGACGAGTGGAAAAAAGGATTATAGTAACAACCTGAAAAAAATAAGGATTCCCTTTCATGTAGAAATGATAGCATGAACTAGCAGCCTTAAACAAGCATTACATAATAATAATAATTATATAATTATTATTATTAAATATGTTAATAATACAGTGAGAGACGTTCTTGACCACACTACTATAGGGGGAGGCTAGGCGTGTCTACTACATCGTTTTGCTATAGTGTGGTGAAGGCTTGAGGCATTTAGGTGGGGATCAAGCTTGCAATTAGGTTTCATCAGTCGTTGGTGTGAAATTGACACATGGTTGAAACTGCATGGCCTTTAACCATGTGGTGCTCGAGAGATGATGAGATGATGCTCCTCTCATCATCTATGGTGGTTAGGGGTGTAACTAATCTGATTTTAAATATTATTTATAATCAAATCTGTATACACTAGTTTTAGAAATTTAATAATCGATACCGAACCGATTCACTATCAAAATTAGAATTTCAAGTTTTTTTAGTTTTGGTTCAATCCAATCCAATTTTTCGGATAAGAAAGTCCCCTTGATTGAGGACTTGGAAGTGGTTGATGGGGAATGTTTAGGCATGGTACTTTTTAACCCCAACGCCACATGCATGCAAAGTTTACATTTCTTGTCACTTCTACTCTGTCTCAACAGCTATACCTCGTCGAACCAAACCATTCCTTAAAAAGTAGACATTGTTTTGCATCGGTTTAACAAAATATCAAGTGTTATGATAAATTTGTTTATCGGTTCTGACTGCTTATCGTATGGGCTCAACTTGAGTAAATCAACAATGATGCTATGGACCATGCTCATATGGACACGTTGATGGACAAGGCCCACGGAAGGTCACCGAACAGGCAAACCGCCTACACTCGCCAATCACAGGCCCACCATCGTTACAAGGTCTTGCAAAAGAATTGGAAGCATAGAATGGCAAAGTGATAGAAATTACAAATTGCAAAGCAGCTATAAAGCCAACTAGAAAAATCACAAATAAGAATTCTCGGTCTCACATGTTTAACCTATTTTTGAGCATGTGTTTCATCACGTGAGAAACAATTTTTTTTTATTTTTTAATCGAAGAGACAAGTGACGAGTTTTTAACAATTTATTAAAAAAAATAGATTTTCAACTTTTTGTTATATAAGCACTTTTTATAAGTTTGCCGGAAATATCATTTTCTTGTAAAAAAGTTTTGAGTAATGCTAAAAAGTTTGGAGTAATATTGGATACTGTCATAAATTGTGCAAGCATTGCACACTCTTTCTGAAAAAGAGTGAAGTCTATTATTAAAAAAATAAATTTTTTCATGTCCATCTCATATTTACTAACATTTTTTTAAAAATGAGTATTAGACACTTGCGTAATTTATGACAATAAATATCATTTCTCCAAGGCAATACCAAAAGAATGAGATCAAACATTCTTGACCTTGTTTGGTTCCACAATTCAGATGAAATGTTTTTTTGAAACTTAAATAAAATATTGTTATAATATAATTTTTTAATATTAATTTTGTTTTAAAATTTGAAAAATTTTTATTGTTTATTATATTTTGTATGGAAATTCAAAAAAAGTATAACGATTAAATGATATGAGATGAGATGAGATGAAATAATTTAGTATTTGATAACTAAACCAGGCCGATTGGGTGAGGTGGGCACAATCACTAATCACTGACATATTCTAGATTATGGGGAGAGAGAGAGGGGGGGCGGGAGGGGGCTTTTTTTTCATTTGGATTTGCTAAATTTGGAACATCAAGACTATAGCTCTCGACATCAACAGTATCTACTCCAATGGATGTTGAACTTAACCAGTTCTATGTGCAAACGATGACCTCAATGGTGGTCGGAGATAATAAACTCCGATAAGCATCCAAAACACGACCTCAATTCAGAGGCAACCATAGTGATGGGAATGGCTAGTACATCATTGGCTAGTCAAGAAAGGACTGGAGACTTGCTAGAATTAATCGTTCACCAAATTAATATCTGGAATGTTTCACTAGGTGTCTCAATATCTTCCATAAAGTAATGCTCAATCTCAAACTTATATTACATAATATTTCTCGATGTCATGGTTTTGATGATACTGTCATAGCATCAAAACATTTGTGGTTTTAAAAATAATGAAATACAAAAATTGAACATCGGCTTAAGCCACACTCGAGCGAGAGGTCAAGCGAACAATCTGTGTGAAGTTCGCTCGAACTACACTAAAGCAAAGGCTCCAGCAAATAACTTGTATGAAGCACACTCAAGCGAAGACTCAAGCGAAGAATCTGTGTGAAGTTTGCTTGAGCTAGACTTGAGCAGGCATCGAGCAAAGGTTGTTTGGAACCATAATCCCGATTTTTCTAAAACCTAAATTTCCCAATTCTTAAATTTAACACCCTAAAAACTAAAATTATAAAAATACAAACAACAAACCATACACATTTCACAAATTTCAAACTAGAATATGACAATTAAAAGATTTTAAAACCCTAAAATTCTAATAAAAAAAACTAAGTAAATGAGCTTATAAATATTTTTTAGTTTGTTGAACTCTGCAAGGTGGCTCACGGCAGCCTTAGGCAATGGCAGATGGTGGGCTGGTGAAGCACAATGTGGAGAGGAGAGAGCTAAAGGGTGCAAGGTGCTATGGAGTGTGGTTGTGCGAAATGGGCATCGCCAAAGTGAGTGGGGAAGAATGGGATCTTGCGTTTTCGACTGCCTTCTAAATAAAACGAGATCATTTCTCTTGAAATGGAATGACTAGTTTTGATTATGTGAAATTCTTTTTAAAAAGAATAAAAAAATGTTAGAGTTTAGAGTAGTTTCGACTTCGACTACGATTAAGATAGTCGGAGTTACTCCAACTCCGACTCCAATTTTTGAAAACTCTGATTCTGTCAAAGTTAGAGTGAGCAAAGTTGACAGCACTTATGTTTCACCAGTGACAATTAAATCCACAACTTTTAGGACTCTTCGGTAAGAGTTAAATCCACAACCTCACCTCTCACCCTCCCCTTTATTAATCGGAAAGAGGACATATCAATTAAACTACAAGTCAACCAATCAAAATCGCTTAATAATAAATACCTAAATTTGAATGTTTAGTTCCACAATGAAAATGATTAATCATTCTTTTTTCTTTAAAAAATTTCATTTATAAAAGAGTAATATTAAATAAAGTCTTAGATATGCAAGTCTCGCACACTTTTTTTTAAAAATTAAGTGAGGTCTATTATTAAAAAATAATTTTTTTTATATAAATTTCATATTTATCTATTTTTTTAAAATAAAATAAGTAGATTTGCACACTTTAAAACTGCAAACAGGCATGAAAAAAAATACCGCAGAATCATAAACCCCAAACCCAGACAAAAGGATAATGCAATAATCCTGCCTGACCTACTCCTTTAGAAATTAGAATTGCAATCAAAATAGAAGTTAGGAAGTGGTTGGAACGGGTGAGGATGAGCCATCACGTGAATGCCAAGCAACTATATGTTATGGCAGTATTTAAAATTAGCTTTCCCTCCTTTATAATTTGAAATAACAAACAAAATTTGAAGCAATATACATCGACTTTCCGTTGACTGGTAGAGCTTAGCTTAGGTGTGACCGACCCTAAGCAGATAATTTACATAAGGCTTTTACTTACATAGTAATTAACGACTATATATATATATATATATACACATATATAAAATAAATCTACTTCCGGCATATGCCCGCCAATTAACTTATTCTGATATTGTATTTAAATTTTTAAAAGAATTATTCTATTTATAAGTTTGTATGTAAAGCACATCTACATGTTATTAACATAGTAAAAATTGATTTGTAAGAGATTTCAGTTTTAAATTTCTCTTACAAATTAATTAAATGTTATCATGTTGACGGTAAGGAATATATGGTTTACGCACCGACTTATAAATATTTGTTTTTTAACAAAATACAATTCTTTTTTATCGTATTTGGTGGGTTATGCATGTCCTTAGGCATAAATAAGCCATTTTTTTAGTTTGGATTTGAATTGTGACTTTGAGATAGTTAACTCCTATATGACCGTTCATATGGATTCCTTAAATATCTTAAGAACTAGTGATGATCATTATCCTAAATTCAATAAATATCTTAAGGGCTTGAAGAGTTTTTCTTGGACTTTTTATTTTCATGGCAAAAAAGGTTGGAGGGGGTGATCAAAGTTGGTGTGACCATAGTAGCACCCAACTTGTTGGGAAGCTAGACAAGAGGGACCTAGACAACCAGAGCTGCATATGCTCTCTACAAGTCGGACTTGAGCTATAATGTTGAACTTAAGATTTCAAGATTTGTGTAATTATATATTTACACATGGATTTTGATGATAACAAATAAATTCAAAGAATAAAGAAGTCTCAAACTCAAGTTGTCTACACAATGGAGTCAAGCACATCAAGGAAACAAGCATGAGCAAGAAGGGAACAAGTTCACACTAAAGTTATAGAGTAATATTGTAAATCTGTTAAAAATTCGAAATTAAGATTATGGTTCAAAATTAATATTTTATCATAAAGCATTAAAATACATTTTCTACATGTGAATGAATATTTTGAAAATTAAATTTGAAAATTTTGAAAGATGATTGATTGTCATCTTTCACATGTGCATACCTTGATTAAAGGGTTGAACTTTGAAAATATTAAAGATGATAGATTGTCATATTTTACATGTGCATGTTTTATTTGAATATTTTCAAAAGTGATTGATGCTTTTTTAGACTTATACAAAAGGTAGATGATTTTGTTTGAAATATTTGAAAAGTAAAGTGTGCTCCTTTTGTCATATACAAAAAGTAAAAGATTAGGTTTGAATTTTTTGAAAAGGAAAGTATGCTCCTTTTGTCATATGCAAAAAGTAAAAGATTAGGTTTGAATTTTTTGAAAAGGAAAGTGTGCTCCTTTTGTCATATGCCAAAAGTAAAATATTAGATTTGATTTTTTTGAAAAAGTGAATGATGTTGTCTTTGACATTTGAATCTTTTTAAATTTGAATATGAAATCTCATATGCCTATAAATAGATCATTTGAGAGCTTCACATTTACAACATCCAGAGCATACAACATTCATTCAAAGCTTTCATTCTCTCTTCTTTAAGCATTGAGCCTTAATCATTGTTCATTTTGAAAGATATAGTTTGCGCTGTATTATTCTTATTTCACTCATTGAGGAGTGTTTTCTGATAACCTACCCACTATCAGCTCTTGTATATAAAAAAAAAAAAGGTGTGTATAATCCTTGTGCGTGTAGAAAGTGTTCTATACGGGAAATAGTTGAATCACCACGTGTAAGGTGATTGCAAGTATAGAGGGTGTTCTACACGGATCCTTTGTAGCGGTGTTGTTCAAATGTGTAATAGGTTTCTATCTCCACCTGAAGGATGTTGAATAGTGAATTTGGGAATCCTCAAGGGGTAGCTTGAGGGGAGGACATAGGCAATGGGGCCGAACCTCGTTAACATACTGAGTTTGCTTCTCTCTTACCCTTACTCTTTATATTTATTGTTATTTCATATTTTGGTTATATTTTATATTATATATTTGATTTATAATTATTATTTTTTTAATACAACTCAATTCACTCCCCTCTTGTGTTAGTCATATGGGCAACATATAGTCTAACCCTAACCTCACAAGAGCATCAATGGTCCATGAGTTAATGGGTCACCAATAATCCTAAGCGCTTCCCGTTGCAAGATTCAACCCCAAGACTTATGCCTCAATTGCTTACGCAATACAAATGAGAAAAGATGAGATATTTTGTTAAAAGTTAAATAAAATATTGTTATAATAAAAATTTTTAATATTAGTTTTGTTTTAAAATTTGATAAAGTTGAATTATTTATTATATTTTGTATAAAAATTTAAAAAAATTATAATAATTATATGGAATGAGACGAGATAGTTTAGTTTTTGTTAACCAAACTAGCCCTTAGCGTCCACTGCGAAATTTATGGACCACAACAGACACCACCCTCAGTGGTTTCTTCTTGGACTTTAAGATTTAAAGCATATCCTTAGACATGGATAAGCCATTTTTTTGGGTTTGGATTCGAATTGTGACTTTGAGATAGATTAGCATATGAGTCAAGCGTTATATATAAAATTTATGACCGTGTATATGGATTCCTTAAATATCTTAAGAAATAACGCTGATCCTTATCCTCAATTCAATAAATATCTTAAGGGCATGAAGAGTTTTTCTTGGACTTATTTAAAGTGGAAGAGAGACACTTAAGTGGTTCATGTAATGGAAATTTTGTGAATAGATATACCCTCCAAGATTAAATTGGATGGTCTTTAAATATACACATCATGTGAACCTTTCAATAATTATTATTGTATATATGGGATTTTTGAGCTCTGTTCATCCCACACGAATATTTGATATTGTGTCTATCTCTCTGCGTTAAGCCATCCAATACAATTAAGAAATAGAAAAATCTAGTTACAAGTATAACTGCGTATTAATATATGCATCAATCTAACGTGATTAGTCAAAAAGTAGATTTTATTAAAAACAGTATTAATTTAAATTTTGAATATAAATAAATCAGTATTAGTACGCAATTTTACTTATACGTAACAAAATTCATCTTATCATTATCTTGAATTCAATGTAAATATAATAATTATATTATTATTTTATAACACTTACAACCAATTATCCCACCTCATAATTTGTCAAAGTAGAATGCCAAATAAATTCAAAGAGAGTACTTCTCTATTCATACCATTATACGATAAAACTTAATTAGTAAGAAAAGCTAAAAAATAAAATTTATTAATTTTATCGTATCAATATGTGGACGGAGTACTCTACACAACAGCTAAAGCTTGCATGTATGATTTTCCATTGAGAAAATATTAAAAGGTTTTTTGGTGAAAAAAATGTAAAATAGTTATATATATGTTGTGTTTTAAGTTTTGGGAATCCATATCTTTCAATTTTACACAATTTATCTCATAATTATGAGAATTGGAAAGGAATTGGATTTTTTAAAAGAACAAGTGCTTGGCTTTCTCCAAAACCAATACAAGTCACAATCTACACTTTTGAAATCATCAAATTTGTTTGCATGTAAGCTTAAATGTAAATGTCCATAGCAGAGACGCTATGGAGGGAATTGAACTTGCAGACCGTTTTGAATAAAAATTTTGAACTTGAAAACAAAGAAATGGACCAAATGATGACCTTCCTTCCTCTGTTGCCAATATAAAGAAGGAAAATGATAGTACGCCATATGGCCATGGTTTTGTTCCATTATTTTGATCGTTCATATATTTATATTTTTTTTATAATAATTAAAGATGTGATTATTAATGTATTATTTTTAAAGAAATATTTAAAATTTATGAAAAAAATTAAAAAAAATACAAAATACACAATAAAATACGTCGAACAGTAACCGCTAAGCGGCATAAGAGCATTATCCTATAAATAAAGGGAAATGCTACACATCATCCCACACGACACACTTTATATATTAAAATAATATTTTTTATTTTTTTATTTTTTATTTCATTTTATTCTTATTAAACTAATTAAATTATTCTATTTATCATCTACACATTACATATTTATTATAGAAAAAATGAAAAAAAAATTAAAATAAGTGTGGTGTGTGAAGTGTGAGGATGATAAGAAGAATTTTTCATAAATAAATTGGAAGGAGGAGGAGGACCATTGATTGATTGGAACCCCCCATTTCCTACCCTCCCCATAAAAGGACTGCAACTTTTATTTCAAACCGTTTCTCCTCCAACTCCTTTCTTTTTATTTGTTTCACCTTTTCATCTCTTCTTAACCTATACATATTTAATTATTTGACAGTAACCATTCAAATTTCAAACAACTTTTATATTTTATTTAAACAACTTTTATAATATGGTGGTCCAAAACAGCATACCACGTTGGAATCGAGGCAGGGCAGAAGCTGAACAACCGGACATGATAATAATCACAAGCGCACACACAAGGCTGCCCGGCTCACTCATTCCCTCGCTCTGCAGATTGGAGATAAGTTTAACCTCAACTGCACAAAGTACCATTTTTTGGAACATTGTTCGGCCTAGGGTAACATTCTCGGCCCCGTTTGGAGATTGAGAATCTCTCATCCATCTTATCTTCTTTCAACCTCTAAACTTTATTTATACAATCGTTATTTAATTATTATAATTTTTTTAAATTTGTAAATAAAATATAAAAAATCATGTAATTTTTTTAAATCATAAGATAATAAATGATTTTAAAAAATTATATTATAATAATATTTTTACTTAACTTTTTTTTCTTTTTTTTTAAAATCTCATAAAAGCATTTTAATTGAAGAAAAAATATATTCATCATCATTTTTTCCATCATCTTCTCATTTTGCCATAATGTGACATTAAATAATAAGTTTACAAGTAAAATATAATAAATAGTCTCCAATCATTTAATGTTATATTATGAAATAATGAAAGAATAATGAGAATTGAGATAATGAGTAGCATTACTTTTAAAAATTTTTTTACTATTCACATTTCTCATCTCTTCTCAACATTCAAACGGAGCTAAATCTCACAAATTTGGACAAGTTTGATTATATCTTAAAATAGTTTGTAAATAATAATAAATTATTTATAAATAATAATTAAATAGTCTGAAAATCTCAATATCCAAACACAACTTTAAATATGAAGTTTCATATAAAATAATTATTAAGTGACTTATTGCAATTGTATAATATGTCATAATTAATTCTATAATAAATAAAATTTTACAATTTAATAAATCATATTGAACTATATGGTTTATTGAAGTAAACATATAAAAGATTTCACTCTTCGAGAATCACCCAATTCTCCCCAAAATCATCTTTTGTATTTGTCACAAATGACCTTTCTTTATCACAAAGTTGCTTTTTCTTTAATCATAAAAAGAGCACCATTTAACCAACCTCTCGGATGATCCGTATTGCACCCAAAAGGAGCAAAATCCTCTCTTTCTCCCTCACTCGGAATTGTGACAAAACAAGAAAATGAAATGAGAAGGGAAGAAAACTAAGCAAGAAAAGGCTACATAATGAAGTCTCCCTAATAAGTTACATCCCTAATGAAAACCTACCTCCACCATGAAAATAAAATAAAGAATGTACACTAACTACGGCCCGTACAAACCGGGTTCACTTCATCCTCGTCTCCGGTTCTTCTCCTAATCTTCTCTTTTCCCTCGTAATCCTTTTTTCTTTTTCTTCTCTTTTATTTTTTTTCTCAAAAACTGGACACTGCAGGTGGAGCCAAACCGGACTCGGATACGTCAGAGGGTTCCTTCTTCCGCCGCATCTCCAGCACTTTACGGTGATGGTTGGAGTGCAATTCGCTCGAGAAAGTAGGGCTACACGCGGGTCTATATTCCGGTAGGAGCCGACCGGACTTATACCGGACCCCACAAGCATTGCACAGTGTCTTGGCTCCGAGTGGGCCCGTTCTCCACTGTGGGGTCTTCTGGACACCGCAATGGCTGCACCGCCTCGGCGTCTGCGTCACACCTCCACCAGACGCCGCCTCCCCTGTCGCTTTCTTCCTCTGCTTCTTCTCCGGTTGTTTTTCCTCCGAGTAAACCTGCTCGACAGGTCCCTCGTACTGGGCAGCGTTGAGGTATACGAGCCAAGAGCTTGAAGGGGACGACGAAGAAGTCGAGGAGGTTGAACTCGCGGACGACTCGGTCAGCGAAGGGGACCCAAGGCACCAAACTCGGCCGCTGGTTCTGGCACGCTTGCTTCTTGCCCTGGCCGGAACAGGAGTTTTGAAACACGGCTTTGCCTGTTCCGGTTCTGGTTCAGGCCCTTCGTTCATAGGCTTTTCGGTTGAAATTCCGCCAGGGAAAGGCGTGCAGAATTCCGAGAAAGAATCCTCGACGAAGTGGGACAGCCATTCAAGGTTCGCTAAATCGTCTGCCTGTTCAAAAAGACCGAACCTTTGGTCAGTAACTACCATGAAAATCTTCACTTTTTTCTCAGAGACTGGGGGAGGGGGGAGAAAGAAAGTACCGGAACACTGAGTTCGGAGCCAAACTCGTCTTTGGCAGAGATAACGATGTTGGTGGTGGAATTTTGGCGGTCTTGTCGAGGGGAAACAGAGACAAAGCCTTTATCTTCTTCCTCTTCATTTACAAATCCTTCTTCATTAGACAAGTCAAGAAGTTCGTCCACAAAAAGGTCGTCACAAACAACGGCATTTTGCCCATTCACAGGCCATATATCCTCCAAAACCGCTTGTGGGGTTTTCACGGCCATTTCCATCCTACAACTGGTTTTCAATGCCGCTTCCGCGCATTCCATTTCCGTTTCTGACTAAACCAACACACACACAGATTAAATCCCAAGATATTTTAAAACGAAAAGGAAAATAAAAAGCTCTAAGATAAAAAAGTTTAAAAATCTCTTTCATTTTCAATTTCACAGCTCAAAACCTCATACCTGTATAGAGGAAGGACTAGTTGGAAAGAAAGAGAAGTGGTGGTAGAGTTTGAAACAGGAGGGAGGAAAGGAGGAGGTAAAGGTGTGGAACGGGAGAAAGAAGGCTGGTGAGTTCGGTAAAGCATTGATTGAGGGTTGAAAGCGTCCGTGGACGTTGTGGAACTTACTAAAGTGTCCGTTCTCTCTCTCTCTCTCTCTTAAATATTTATCTCTCTCTACTGTATATTTATACTCTGATAATAATCGTATATTTTGTAAGCTGGTAATAAACGTATTACTTTGATAATAACGATACTGTAGTTCTTTCAGTTCTCAGTAATAAAAATGGAATAGGCCAAAGTCGAAACGTTTACGCAACTTTTCCACCAAATTTATGAATCTTCCTACCACATTAAAAAGGCGTCTTCAAGAGGAGATGTTAGTGGTTGGATTGATTCACATGGTGTCGTCTGTCCTATCAAAAAACCATGTTCGTGAGTCGTGGCCAACTAGGTAAACACCACCTTATCTATCAATATTTTTTTCCTCTCTTTTTACTTCAAATTTTTCTTATGAATTTTTTGGAGGTTTTTAGCCAAAGTTTTAAATATCGTTTTATTAAGACATTAAAACCATTGTTTTTGGTATCATAACGTACCGGCCGGTACATTCTGTACCGATTACTAGGCTGGAATAGGTATAGTACCTGTTTTATACCAGTTGAAATATCAGTCGGTACTAACTATACTGGCCTGTACCAGCCTGCGTACCGATCGGTATTTCGACTCTTTATTTTTTTTTTCATTTTTTAATCTATAATCTCATTTTTTAACCCCTAATTCATACCAGATTAATTATAATTTATATATACATATGTATTCATGTATAATTTATTTATATGTAGACTATTATTTAGAAATATAATTTATATATATAATTTATTTATATATCGATAATCTCGAAATGGTACAAGAAACGGTACCGGTACCAAAATATTTCGTTTCAGTGCCTTAACCGGTACGACATCCGATACAGTATTCAAAACATTGATTAAAACGAAGTATTTCTATATTAATAATGTTTTGATATACTATTTCAGAATTATTCATATATAAATAAATTAATTATATATATTAATTATATTTTAAAATAACATTAATGTAAGTTTTAAAAAGTTAAAATACATGTAAGAATCTTCGGATGTGAGAATTTGAATAAAAATTATGAAAAAAGATTAATTACAAAAATACCACCAACAATCAGTATCGGCCAAAACAAAACAAAATGACCGGTATACCGAAAATCGATCGGTATTGATTGAAATGCACCAAAACGGCTAGAATTTGACTTGATACGACACACATACATCTCTTGTGCCAAGTAATATTCCAGCACAGTAAATTCTGGTGGTAGCAACTTGTACGGAACGACATTCAAAACACTGTTTTTAGCCAATTCCAGCACAGTAAATGCCCTCGAGATCGATTCAATAACTCACCTAATTAATTTAGATAATTTAAATTGACTCTAATTTATTTAAAAGAAATTATATTTGTAATTAAGAAATGCACAATTCCTTTAAAAAAAATAATAAATATGCAATCCAAATAAAAAAAAAATTAAATAGACCCTATTTTTTATAAAACGATTATGCAACGTTTCGATTATATGTAACATTATTCTTTATTTAAAACTTTATTTATTTTTAAATTACAATTAAGAAAACGTAACATATATTTCCGTCCTCATTCTTATAGTCTTAACGAGTGGGAGAAAATATGAAAAATTCTTATATTTCTGTCATCATTTAAGCTTTGTTACTTACAAGAAAAATTATGTATTAATTTGCATAGTAATACTGATTTTTTCATATTCAAAATTTAAATTAATATCATTTTCAATAAAATCTACTTTTTGACTAAGAACATTAGATTAATGCACACATTATTATGTAGTTGTACTTATAACTAAATTTTTTCTTCATGATTTATAGATGAAAAATGCTGAAAAATTCGCTGGTAGCTCTCGCTGAATTTTTATTTAATGAGTAAATAAGTATTTTTTAATAATATTGTAATTTTTTAAAAAGTTTTTAAAAATATTAAAACAAATACATGTAAAATCAAGCTAAAAGAATACACACAAAAACAACTAGTGGTGGCTGTGTCGCCACCCTTCATAGATAGCTCTTGTCATTGTATTTTTTTTTTTTTTTTTTTTTTTTTTTTTTTTTTTTTTCCCGCTCTTGTCATTGTATTAGTTATTTTAAGAAGCTCTTATGGGTAGAAAAAAACATCTTTGTTACACAAGAAAAATAATAGAGACACAATTATCATACAACTCGTTATCTAATATTATCATCGAATAATAAAATAATAATCTTTTTATCTACATTAAAAATATTTTTTTTATTATTATATATAATCATGAAGTACCACTAAGCCAATTGTGTAGTAGTTATTTAATATCATGGTAAGAAAATTGATTATTGTAGTTAATTATTTCATGTAGAAATGATTATTTTTAATTAAAATGAGTATTTTTATTATAAATATTTATTTTCTCGTTAAATAATATATTATAAATGTTTATTTTTCTTATACTGCATAAAACTAGAAAAAGGAAATTATCTATAATACTACACGCAGCAGTGTTTAGCCATCTGGAAGGTGTGTACTTTGTTGTTTCTTGGGTGTGAAGTCTGGTAGGTTGGTAACTGTTAAAGGTGTGAAGAACTCTAATAGCTATAGGGTGTTGCGGAACGAGAGGGAGGCCGGCCGGTAGTGTACAATACTGCTTTTGTTTATATCTTTTTGAACACCTTGAATGTTCTAAATGGGCGCAATTGGCTCACAAATTGCGAGATCATCCGAGATCATGAAGGTGGACATGAAATTATAGTTGAGTTCATAATTTTTTGGGGTGGGCAGTGGGGCCCGCACCCCGCTTCCCTGCCCCGTCTGCCCTGTCCTCCACTTCGCTTCACATATATAAAAAAAAAATATTTTTTATATATTTATATATATTTTTATAAATTAATATATTGTATATAGATATATATGTATAGTTGATTAAAAACTTGAAATTGTATTCAAGTAATTGGATTGTCTTGACTTTCTAAACCAACCTTTATATAAGAGGTTAATACAGTACAATAATCATACTCAAACAATTAGTTTGAAAGAGTCATGCGGTGGCGCTATGGCGACCAAGCACCTTGACACTAGCTCAAATGATCCACATTTCAATCAGTGAGGGCATGAAACAAGTGGTAGCGGGTGTTATGAATCCCCTTTATATATTTATCGTTCTCCTCAATGTTTTGAACACCATGCCAGAATTGTACCAGTCAAGACATTGGAACGAAATATTTCATATATGAATAAATTATATATATAAAGATATATTAATTATATTCTAAAATAATAATCTATATATGAATAAATTATATATAAATACATATATATATGTAAATTATAAATAGTTGGATTTGACTTGGAGGTCAAAAAAATGAGCCTGTAGTTTAAAGAAAAAGAAAAGTAAAGGCCGAAATATCGGCCGGTGTGACCTATATTTGGACTGGTACGAAATATGTATAATTTTTATATTGGACTAGTGGCTGGTATGACATATACCGGCCGTACTTGCTGGTACGGTACGAAATTAAAAACAGTGATTCTCCCACTTTATAACTACTATAATTCAAACAAAGATATAGTGTATTTAAATCTACATTTGATAATAATTATTTCAAACATTAATTTTGTGGGTTCAATTTTTAATATAAAATCTATAAAGTTTAGAGTAAATGGTTCATTTTATATACTAAAATAAATCTAGAATTCATTTGAACAAATCACCCAAAGCATCAACTCTTCAAGTACAAAAGAATGGTCAATATCCCCTCCTCTAGTTCTCGAGCGAGCTGGAGAATTAACCTCAAGCTCTTATGCAAACTCAAGAACCTCAGATAGGAGATATTTGAAAATATGAAACAAGTTCTATAATATTTATTAAGCATTATGCTATTCGAAAAGTTCACATGGACAACATATATCTTGCTTTATGTTTCTATTTCTTTGCGGCCTATCGTATTCAAATTCACATTAAAATTCAAAGAGGTCTTTTCGCAAAATAGAAGACAAAGAGGCCTCAAAGCATCCACACTCATGATAACTTGAAGTAGAGAAATGTCCTTCCTAGTTGTTTAAACGATCGAACATTTCATTGAAAAAAAAAATACTCAAATTCTTTATATTTTCTTGCTCTCTTTTATTTTTTCCAAATAGCCATTCTCATCTAATTTTAGCAATCCTGCTTAGGGCAAGCCCAATACCAAAGTCTTTTTTGTTTTACTTGTTTTGTGTCTAAAAAACATTATAGAATCATAGATATTTAGACGTGAGCTTTGACTTGAGATTTTCTAAAGATTAATATTATGGAGTGAGTAAATATTATATAATTATTTTAAAAAAATAAAATTTATTATTAAAAATTTAATTTTATCTCATATTTATTTAATTTTTTAAAATAATTATATAGCGTCTGCATACTCGCAAATGCAACAATAATTTTTCTTTCTTACTTATAAAAAAATTCAAAAGACCAGTACCTTTTTAAAAGCTGATCTGACAAACTTCTACAGCAATGATGTGCTTAATGTGTCAATAAAGAGACTTGAAAATAAATTTATTGTTCTCAAAACAATTCTCTCATCCCTCTTCTTTCATTCTTTTTTTCTTTCGTTCTTCTTCTTCCTCTTTTATTATTATTATTATACATAAATTCATTACCTTGAAGAAGAAACATTTAAACGATATAGTAAAAGTAAAATGGTAAATAATTGTAGAAAACATTTGGAAATTTATAATTTAACCATTTAAGGTATGGTTTAGATAATGAGTTGAGATGAAAACTGAATAAAATATTATTTTTTAAAATTATTATTTTTTGAGATTTAAAAATTTTGACTTGTTTATTATATTTTATGTAGTAAATTGAAAAAGTTGTAATGATGAGATGAGATGGAATATTTTTATTATCCAAACGGGACCTAAGTATAAATGATTGGAAAATGATATTCTCATCGACAAAGTGTACCGATTAGTGTTTTTTTCTTTTATATTTTTAAAGCATTTGTATGTGTTTATTTTTTAGCAGTTTTTAAAAATATATATATACACAAAAATGCTTTAAAAAAAATAAACACAAAAGAAAAAAAAATATAACACTATAAAATATATTAATAAATTTTATAGTTAAATAAGAATATTTATCTATCCACATGATTTTTCATAGTTTTTTATGTTATTTTTCTTTTTAATAAAAGTGGTGTACATGAGAAAGTCACCAAAATATATAATTTTTTTGTAAATATAGTTGGCATTGCACTGTTTCTAATCAAGTTATCGAACAATCAACGAAGCCCACTAACCATCTCCGTTTGTTCCAATTTTGACGATGATTTATTATTAAATTCTTCCGCTCATTATTTCTATATTATATATCTATTAAAAATAAATAAAAAGATAAGAAATAAAAAAATCTATTTATCATCTTCTCATCATTTCAAATGTGATATTAAATAATAGGTTTACAAATAAAATATAATAAATAATCTCTAATCATTTAATATTATATCATAAAATAATAAAAAGATAATAAAAATTAAGATTATGAATAGTATTAATCGATATAAAAATACATATTTAATATAAAAATAATGAATATAATTTTATTATTATTATTATAATTATTGTTATTTGTATAATTTAAGGAAATGGCATAATCCACATATGATGCTCATCTATGGTGGCCACTGATTTTTTTTAATTTTTTATTTAATAATGAAGTAAATATTTTTTAATGAATTAAGTAAATATTTAGTTAGATTAGAAAAAAAAAAGTAAATATTTTTTACTGAATTTAAAAATATATTTTAAAAAATAAAAAATAAATATAAATAAATTTATCTATTCGGTGGAGCTTTCGGTGGAGTCGCTCTGTGGGAGTGGCACCGTCCATCACTTAAATTCCCTCGACAAACTCCATGCATGCATCATAATGAAGTACAAAGTGTTGGGATGGGGGCAGGACATGCCTTAGAAGCAACGGCAGAGGTTAAAGTCATACCGACCAATGACATCGAGCCAGCTTTTGTCACCATGTCACCCAACTGAAATGATTCCCTCAGTGACTTCTACCGGACAAAATCGTTATCTTTTTTATTAGTTCTTAATTTCTTGCTAATTAATAAACTCATGCCAATCATAGCGCGTGGTTTTGGTTTAGACTAAAAGATAAGATAAAATGGGTTAAACTAGTTTTAAACAAAAAAATAAAAATTAAATAAAATATTATTATTATTATTATTTTTAAATTTAAAAAAGTTAAATTAAGATTTAAAACATTTAAATTATTTATTATATTTTATATAAAAATTTTAAAAAATTATAATAATAAAGTAAAATGAGGCGATATGAGTTAAAGTTGAGATCACGTCCCATTATTCCCAATCCAAACCAGAAAGCACCTCCGTTGCCAAACAACCCACATGCTACGTCACGTGCCCTGAATGATTCTCAGATGAAAGTCATTTTTATGTATATATTTTTATTTATTTATTTAATATAATTGATTAAAATATTTACTTTATATTAAAAAAATGTAATACAGCTACTACATTAATAGAGTATATAAAAAATACATAAAAATGACTGCATATAAAATTTTTATTTTTAAATATATATTATGATAAAATATAGTGTGATAAAGATAATTACTATGAATATAAAAAAGTCTTATAAAATCAAATTACGTCAATTTTTTAATTTCGATTAAATATTTCTCATGATGAATAACGTGGACGTATTTATCTTATCATTTATTTTAGAATAAATTATTGTTCTTTTATTAAAATTTTATTTTCATATTAGGCAATAAATTTTTTAGTAATGCTAAACACATTTTTAGGTGTAATATTTATACACTTATTTTAAAAAAAAGTGGAGTTCATTATTAAAAGAGGAGTGTTAGAGCTACGTATGGATTATAAAAAAATTAATTCTACAAACTGATATAATTTCATCTGATTTATTAGATATACTTTAAGATAAAAGTAATTTTATAATCTGATAAGTTATCAAACTAAGTTAATTTGTAGGAGTATTTGTAGCACCTCTCTTGTTTGTAATTAAAGAAAATAAAACACTATTCTCAAATCTCACCTACAAAATCCACCAATTAGGTTGTGTTTTTTTTTTTAATTTAATAATTAAGAAAGCGTCTTTTAATGAATTTATGATTTTTTATACTTTTTAAAAATATTTAAAGTATTTAAAAAATGCTTGATAAAATAAGCAAAAAAAAAAAAAAAAAACTTTTTACCGTTCGGTAAGAATTCTCTCTGTGGTGTAGCATGACCCTTGAAGGACAACTTTTTCAAGTATGACATACCACGTTAACATCTTTATATACAACAAGTTTTATAATAAAAAATTGTTATATACTAATATTTCATATTAAATCATTTTTATTTTATAAAATATAAGGATAAATCGAATTTTTTAAAAATAATAAAAATTTAAGTAAATTTTTACCAAAAAAGTAAAAAAGAAGAACACGTGAGACCTGTAATATTGGTTGCAAACGGGGGATATTATAGTCAACAAAAGGGAAGTACGAAGTACGAACCCAACAATAGAGAAAGAAACATAAACAAGGAAAACGAGGCCGTAAAAGACAGTCAAATACGTATTTGGGATTCCAACAGTTGACGGTTTGTAAAATTTTACGTTTGCTTTTACTAAAGCCGGCTCTTTCTTCGGTCGTTGTCAGCCATCTCGGCGAGTCTGTCCACGTGTTTTGTTCTTATTGGTTCAAGATCCGGCATGTGACGTTACATTTGGTCCACAGGACCGCGACTTCGAGGAGGTTTATTTTTTTTATTTGTTTTCTTAAATTAGCTGCTATTTTCGTCCGTTAGGGTTTTGAATTTTGAATACCTCCCGGTCGGTTTTTAAAAGAAGGAATGCGTATTTTACCAAAATAGCCTCAATGGGGTGAATATTACGCACGTAAAAGGAAAGGAAAACCACGTACTGTCGCTACCACATAGAGTGGAGCGTACGTGGGGAAACAGGGAGAGGGAAACAAACAGAAAAGCACGGAGACTTGTGAAATTTCCAATGAAACGTTGGATTTTATCAGAAATTCTGTGGGAAGCTCCCAATCCTCATAGAATAATTTATTAAATGGGTCCCGCTTATTAACAATAAATAATAAAATTTATAAGAGCACTTTATATACTATAGTATTACTCATCTTATTAATATGAAAATCCAGTTTAGTCATTTTCTTCTCTAAAGGGTAAGGTGAAGTCTTTGCTCGGATAAGAATATAGTGTTTTGATTGCACACAGTATTAGAGATGGTAGATGAATTGGTTCATAGGTGGGAAGGTTTTCGACTTATAGAAGAGGATAAAATGGAAGTGCTATTGCTAGAAGAAGTAGTTATTAAATCCTTTAATAGAGGCCAACATTATCTTCTTTTGTGACGATTGTTTCGGAGCAAGGGCTGAATAAAGAAGCATTTAGATCAACTATCACTAAGGTTTGGAACTCGGGTATGGATTATCTTTGAGGAAGTGGGGAATAATAGGTTCTTGATTGAATTCTAAAATAAACTGTCAAAGAAAAGATTTTGACTAGCAGGTCATGGAATTTTGACAAATTTCTAATCAATATTCAAGAATTTCATGGTAGTGTTCCTCTTACGGATATAATATTTACAAAGGAACAGTTTTGGATTCAACTACATAATATGCCTTTGGCTGCTATGACAAAAGATGTTGGCACAATGATAGAGTCAACTATGGGAGAAGTTCTAAGGGTGGATGTGGATCAAAAGGGTCTCGACGGGGTAAATTTTTAAGGGTTTGAGTGAAGCTTGATATTACTAAACCCTTGACTAGAGGCAGATTGTTAAAAATTAATATTAATAATTGTCAGATTGCATTTAAGTATGACAGACTCCCAGAGTTTTGCCTTATCTGTGGAGTCATTAAAGATAATTCTAGAGGTTGCCCTATGAATAATCAAAGAAACTCCTCCACATCAGACAATAGAGTACAATATGGGCAATGGCTTCAAGCTGCACAAGTATCTCTGAATGTGTATGAAGGGAGGAAATATGGACGACAACTGTATAAAGAGATACCTTCAACTGCTGACCAAGAAAATAGCATGGTGACTCAAAACACCATTGTTACAGTGGAGGAAAAGGAATCTGAGTTGGGTTTGGAACTAGAAACTAGGGTTATTGAAGAGGTGATAGCTGAGGGAGAACCTCTGGCTGAATTACAAAATAACAGAAATTCTAGCCCCCAAGTTACTGAAGTGAGTGAAGTTCCTGACTTGAATGTGCCTCTCAAGTACTAAGGGGTAGATAACATTAAAGCCTCGTTTGTTTTCACAAAACTCTCATCTCATTTCATTTCATCTTATCTTAATCATTATAACTTTTTCAAATTTCTCTATAAAATAAAATAAACAATTCAACTTTTTCAAATCTCAATACAACATTTTCAAATCCCAATACAAAAATAATATATTTTAATAATATTTTATTCAACTTATCTCATCTCATCTCTAAAAACAAACGAGGCGAGAGAAGCATGTTTTATTTATATAAAGACCAAAAAGGTGGAGCACAAGGGGTACTGAAGATTGGAAATAGCTCACCTATTCCCCAAATTGGAAGTCTTTCACCCATCCTACAGGAAAACATAGTAAGACCTAATGACACTCTGTGAGATCCAAATTGGTCAGGCAACCAAAGTTGTGACAAACTCTACATGGAAAAGGAGAGCTAAAGTAAATCAAGTTTGTCTTCAAACTAACTCTTTCAATATGGATTTGGTGATTAATAAAAAGAACCAGCAAGAAACCCAAAACAAAACTCAAGCCTGATGTGAGCATAATTCAGGATGATTTGGTGGAGTCAGTAATTAATTACTTTAGCTCGAACTGTATGAGGGTTTCCACTGTCAAGAGCTTCGAAACTCTCATATAGTTTAAGAACTTCACCGCTTGATGAGAACTAAGCGCCTATCTATAGTTTTCTTAATTGAAACAAAAAGTAGTAGAGTGAAGGTGGAATAGATTAGAAATAGAATTGGCTTTGATTGTAACTTTGTAGTAGAGAGTAGAGATAACAGTGGTGGCCGGTTTAGCCTTTCTTTGATCCTTTCATATCCAGGTGGGATTGATATCATATACTCAACTCAAAAGCATACTTTAGTTAAATTGACCTTAGAAGAAACTAGGCAAGACTATGTAATCAATGGTTTCTATGGTGATCTAGTTACTTCCAAAAGAATTGACAGCTAAGGTTATTAAGAGCTTTAAAACCTCATAGTCCCACTATCTAGTTGTGCATGAGGGATTTCAATGAAATCCTTTAACTAAGTGAGAAATATGGGGGACCACCTAGACCTTATAGTCAAATGGAGAGTTTCAAGGAAGCTGTGGAGGATTGTGGACTAAGTGAACTGAATTTATAAAGGGAACAATTTCACCTAGTGCAATAATAGAGTAGGGAGCAGTTTCACAAAAGAAAGACTTGATAGCACCTTTGGAAGCATTGAGTTATACAATCTCTTCCCCAGACCTTTATTTTACAAGTCTTGCATCTTACACCTCTGATCATAATCCCTTTTTGATATTTTTGCATACTTCAATCAATTCAATAAAAAAGGCTCCAAGAATCTTCAGGTATGAAGTGAAATGAGACCTAAGAGAGGAATATCAGCAGCTTATAAATGACGCCTGGATGAGTGCAAAAAGAGAGGAAAACTCTGTCAAGATAAAATTGGAAGGATTAAAAAGATGTAGAGAACAATAATTATCCAACGTGTTTGAGTGGGATGATTCAAATTGTGGGATCAGCTGACTTCAGATCAATAGATAATACAAGGTAGGTGGCCTAACAATTGTTATTAATCTGTATATATGCCCCCGATATTGTCTAAATGACTCCCCTGACAAAAGATCATGCATGTTGAATTATAATTGGACGAAGAGTACAATAAAATATTGAATCATCATTAATATTATAATAGGTTTACGAGAGAAAAAACTAATATTTAATTAAAACTAAACAAATCAATAGACTAGATGATCTGTTGAATTATTTCCACGTATATTCTGCAATCCAAATTCCACATAAATCTTGTTGGAATGGTTTGGCAACGTGAAATCAGCCATCTCTAACAACTGCAATACAAGAATACAGTTAACATGAAGTTGGTCCTATTTGGATAGCGAAAGTATTTCATCTTATCTCATAATTATAACTTTTTTAAGTTCTCCTATAAAATATAATAAATAATTTAACTTTTTCAAATATCAAAATAATAACAATATTAAAAAATAATATTATAATAATATTTTATCTAAAACTATCTCGTCTCGTTTCACTATCCAAACCATGCCTAAAATTAACATGTTGGAGATCAAGTTGATTGGAAAAGCCTTCAATGCCAAAGTTAACATGAAGGGGAGGGATTAAAGTAAGTTTTCCTAGGTATGGTTGGACCCAATGGAGCATGAACCATTGATTTATTCGGAGTCTTCAATGGAACACCAGCCGAGAACCATTAATTAAGGCCAACACAAACTAGATTGCAAAAATGTCTGGAGCTAATTAGACTCTAAGCTTGATCAGTTTAAGGGATAATGATACACGTATAATTTTTTTAGTCAAAAGGATTTGAATCGATCCTTAAAAATTGATCATGTGTCATTATCCCTTGAAGACTCCGAACGTATAGGTCACGCACCCCGCCTAGTTGCAATATGTGGGTGGATTGATTAGTCAGCATGATTTAGAACTTTGTTAAAGAAAGAAATTGTGAAACATACCTATAGATCAGTTTCTTTTCCCAATCTTCTTCTCCACTTACTCTTTATGGAACATGTTCTTAGGGTCATAATCCACTCAAACTTTTATACTCGTTATAATGATGAAAACTCAAGTATAAGAAAATACTAAACAAAATTTCACATCATTTAGAAACGTAAGTTCTTACTCTTTATGATAATTTTAAAGAGTTTCAAATATTGGCTAATTCTTTTAGAGTATAGATACACGTGGTTTAAATTTTCTTTAGATTTATCTAGGATGGAATGACCTAACAAGCCATTGTGGATGTGTACGTATAACTTTAGTGAATAAGATGTGTATTCAAACTATAGATCATTCAGATATGCCTCGGACCTTCCTAAACACTCTCGAATTTGGATTGCTTGAAGCAACAAATTAGTTAGCTCTACCACATACTAGGAGGATTTTGCTGGAGATGGTGACCCCAAACACGAGATAATGGTCAAGATTTGAGGTAGGTGCATGTGGGGCGTCCCTCCATCCATGATTGAGAGATGTGGTCCCAAGTTAGCTAGCAAGCATGGGTAACACATTTAGCTACTTGATTTGGACTGCCATGAAGTCTACCTTTATAAGGATAGATGATGCCACTGGAGTCTGAAAAAAGATGAAGTATAATACAATTTTCTAAATACAGTGTGTTTTAGGTCATGGAGCTGTAAAAGGTGAAAAGCCTTCTCATTTTATCATGATGCATGGTATGTATATTATAAAGACCTCCATCCCTAGTTGTAGGTTGAATTAAATAGTTCTGACTCAAAGAAGGGGAGAGATCTTAAACTTTTCCCATATCGAATAGGATCTTCATGTTTTGGAATTGTGAGATTTTTCAAAAATATTAACACTGCTCTCTATGATAAAACTCTATTTCAGAATATTTCTATATCTTAATAATAATAATAATAATAATAATAATAGTAATAGTAATAGTAATAGTTTTTTTTTTTTTGATGGAAACATAACAATATCATTGAATAGAACCAATTACAGACAATTATCAAACCATAAGGCTTGAGAAAGACAGTTTGGATACTATCCCACCACATCTCCATATCCTCCACTCTCCAAGCATATCTAGCAAGTAAATGTGCTGCCATATTACCTTCCCTATACACATGAGTAAAGGAAACATTATGAAAAAGACTAGAGAGACGCTGCACTTCTGAGAACAGGTTTCCAAGCATAGAATTAAGCATAGCATTTTGTTGTAAAGCTTCTACTAAAAGCAAACAGTCACTCTCCACGACTAGATGTGAGATTCCCATTGTAGAACACAACTGTAACCCACGGAATATAGCTAACAATTCCACAGCTTCTGGGTCAATCACATCTAATTCCAGTTTAGAAGCAGCCATGAGTATCTTACGAGCAGAATCATGAAGAAGGACCCCAATACCAGCCTTGTGAATATCTGAAAACAGGGCACCATCAGTGTTGAGTTTAAGAACCTTAGAAGGGGGAGGCTGCCAACAGAAATGATGTCGGAGTTGGGGCTGAGATTTAAGAGCAACTGACTTATAACTCTGCAACAGACCCAAAGAATGAGAAAGAACATGACTGGGACTCAAACAAACATGGTCAAACTCCCATTTATTGCGCCTAAACCAGAAAGCCCAGGCAATGCAAAAAAAAAAAAAAAAAAACAGCCAGAGAATTAATATTTTGAGCCTCAGCAATACACAAAGCCAAATCTGTAAAACTAGTTGGTGAAAAAGTTGCCATAGAAGGAAAGAACTGGGTCCATGAAGACCGAATCTGGGCACAACCAAATAAAGCATGCAATAAATCCTCATCATCCTCATCAGAGTGGAGACAGAAATTACACGATGCAGTAGGGAGCACATGTTTTTTCAGCAAATTAGTCTTTGAAGGCAAACTGTCCTTGCAAGCCCTCCATACAAAGATTTTAATTTCATTAGGAACAGGAAGTCTCCACAAAGCTTTCCATAAACGCGTATAAAGCCCCATTGAGGAGCATTCAGCTGTATTATCACGAGACTTGTTAATGATCAATTTATAGCAACTTTTAACAGAGAAAAGACCACTTCGCTCTGGACCTCAAATCATCTTATCAGCAGTACCCGGAGGGAAAATCATGACCTTCAGAATATCAGCCACAACCATTGGATTGAAGAGAGATCTAAGTTTGGACAAGTCCCACCCTCTAGCATTTCCAAGAAATAGAGAAGCCACAACATCATAAGTCAAATTCATAGTAGAATCCAGCTCACCACTCAATGACCTATGTCCCAGGACCCAAGGATCCTACCACACCTTGATAGTCTGCCCATCACCAAGCCGCCAAAAGCAGCCTTCCCGTAACCACCGCTTCGCCTCCCAAATGCCCCGCCATGTATAAGAAGGACAATGCCCCAAACTAGAGTCCAAAAAAGTTGATTGAGAAAAATATCGAGCTTTAAGAAGCTTGTACAACACCGAGTTCTCATTTTGTATCAGCCGTCACCCCTGCTTAGCGAGAAGAGCAAGATTAAAACTTCTAAGATCCTTAAAGCCCAACCCTTCTCTACTCTTTCTTGCACACATATGTTGCCAACTAATCCAATGAATTCGACGCTTCTCCTGTTTTTGCCCTCACCAAAATCTGGCCATTAAAGCCTCTAAATCTAAACAAAAACTAGCAGGCAATAGGAAACAACTCATGGAATAAGTTGGGATCGAAAGAGCAACAGCCTTCAATAAGATCTCCTTACTCCCTTGGGACAACAATTTTTCCTTCCAACTTTGTAACTTTTGCCACACACGGTCCTTGATAGATTGAAATGCCTGGGTTTTGGATCGACCAACAATAGGGGGTAAGCCAAGGTACTTCTCATACTGTGGAATTTTACCATTTCCCCATAATAGACGAATCTCTTCATGAAGTTCCAGCCCCACATTACAACTAAAGACCATAGATGTTTTCTCCTTGTTAATTTTCTGTCCTGAACAGCTTTCGTAGATTGCTAACACATCTTGCACCCTTCTATTTTCAGCTACCGAAGCCTTACAAAAAATAACACTATCATCCGCGAAAAGTAAATGATTAATAGTTGGGGCATTTCTACAAATTTTCAGACTAGAAATTTTCCGTCGTAGACCAGCCTGATTTAATAAACAAGAGAGCCCCTCCGTACAAAACAGAAAGAGATAGAGGGACAAAGGGTCCCCTTCTCTCAATCCACGAGTGGGGAAAATTGGCCCTTTGGGTTCAACATTAACCAACACTGAAAAAGATACAGTTTGAACACAGAACATCACTAAGGAAATAAAACCCGACTCAAAGCCCAACATTTCCATCACCTTTTGAAGAAAACACCATTCCACCTGGTTGTAGGCCTTACTCATATCCAGTTTCAAAGACATATATCCTCGATTCCCACTCTTCTTGTGTTTTAGGAAATGTATTAACTCATAGGCAATTAATACATTATATATCTATAATGAAACGACCCAGAACAAAAGCACTTTGAGACTCCCCAAGAATACTAGGAAGCACTTTCTTGAAACGGATCGCAATAACTTTAGAAATAAGCTTATAGACTACATTACACAAACTAATTGATCGATAATCAGCAACCACAGCAAGACATTGAGTCTTAGGAATTAGAGTGAGATACGTATGGTTAAGAGATGAAGGAAATGAACCTGAATTTAGGGCCTGAAGTACCGCAGCCTGGATTGAAGGACCCACCACATGCCAATATTTCTGATAAAAAGTCGGAGACATGCCATCCAGGCCAGGAGCCGTAGAAGGGTTCATTTCAGATAACTCACTCGCAATTTCAGCTTCAGTAAAACGCTGACTAAGATTCGCATTCATAGTGGAAGTGACACGGCCCCGAAGACCTTCAAGAAAACCAGTAGAGCTGCTAGGATGTGAACTAGCAAATAGAGACTGAAAACAATCTACCAACAACTTATCCCTCAAAACGCCCGAGCGCCAGATGCCGTCACCATCCTTTAACCGATCCAGCTTGTTCTTCTGCCATCGCTGTGAAGCCTTCATATGAAAGTACTTAGAATTCTTGTCACCATGCTTAAGCCATAACGCTTTTGATTGTTGCTGCCACATCACTTCATCCAGTTCTAACCATTTGTGAAACTCCTCTCGAGCTTGATTATGTTTCGGAATAAATTCCCCAATAGGATCAGAATTAGAGAGTAGTTCCAAATGTTTGTGAGCCCGGGTTAGTTGCTACTGGACATTGCCAAAACAGGACTTATTCCAAGCATCCAAACGAGTACCACAGTCCTTGATATGAGATATAACCTCATCCACATTATGGCTGCTTGCTCCACGTAGCCAAGTGGACTTAATAATATTCTCACATGCCTTCTCACCAACCCACATCTCTTCAATACGAAACTGTCTTTTAACCCGAGATGGAACCCCCTCCCCTGCAGTACTGACCCAGATTGGAATGTGGTCAGAATAGGCCACCACACCATGTACAACCACAGCATTTGGGAAGAAACCCAACCATGACTGGTTTACCACAACACGATTTAAACGTTCATTAGTACAAAGAGACCCTCCCCGCCAGTTGGACCATGTAAAACGATTACCTCTGAATCTCAAATCCCGTAAACAACAATCATTAAGAGCCTCCCTAAAAGCTGAGATTTGCCATTCCATCCTAGGCTATCCTCCACACTTCTCATGATGGTGCAAAATTTTGTTAAAATCACCAAAGACAAACCGGGCCTCACCCCGATTGCGACTTAAATGTTGTAGCATAGCCCATGTTCGATAACGTTGACCCACTTCCGGATAACCATACACACCCGTAAGAAACCACATGCCATTAACAGAAATATCCTCAACATATGCATCAATATGACACTGTGAGTAGCTAAGAATCAAAAGAGACAAGTCCCGACCCCACAACATAGCTAGATCCCCTTTTCGACTAACACAATCAACGACTAGGCAATTAACAAAACCAAGTTTGAATTTACATACCTCAAATTCGTGAGCTTTGAGCCTCGTTTCCTGTAAAAACAAGACATCGGGAGCTTCCCTCCGCACCAAGTCACAGAGGGTTCGAATGCCCTGTGGGTTCCCAAGCCCATGGGCATTCCAGCTTAAAAGTTTCATGAGGCGCGGCGGTGCTGGTCCACAGCCACCGCCGATACAAATGGAACCACAGGAAGCTCTGCCGTCGAGGAAACACCAGCAGAGTGCCCACGCTTCCGGGGAGAACCAACACTACCTCCATCAAAATAGAGGGCTTTTCACGTGTTGGAACTTGGAGAAGCCTTTGCATCTAGAGAAGCTGAAGAAATATAGCCTGTAATGGACCAGATCCTCTTCCATTTCTTGCTAGAATACCCATCCGGACCTGCCGCCTTCACATAAATAGGACGATCAGAAGCAGAAGGGGAGAGGTGAAATACGTCTGGGTTGTGCCCCTTCTTATAGCCCGATTGAGGACTCTGCTCCTCAAAAGAATCTCCAGTACCCCAATTCGGCCCAGCAGAAAGTGGTATAGAAACATTACATTGGATAGAAGGCCCGGGAGGGAGCTTGTGAGTGCAGGCCCAGAGAAGGCCCATCCCCTGAACCAAGCTGAGCAAGCCCAACCACCTTAATTGGCCCATTCGATGACAAAGAAACGGTTGGAAGAACTACCTTCGTATGAACCGCTGCAGCAACCATCTCTAACTGCTTGCCTTTATCCATAACCGTATCAACCAGAGCTGCCAAGCTGCCGGAAACTATCACGACAACATTGCCTGTCTTCCCACAACCCTCTGAACCTGAGCCATCCCGAGGAGGAGAGCGATGCCCTGGACGGGAATTGTCCCTTTTCTCCCAAGAACGGAAGTCACGAAAGGGGTCACCATAGCTAGTAGCCTGCAGCCATGTCCCATACAGCAATGTGATATCATGACCGGCCTGAACAGCAGCCTTTCAAGAAGTACACTCTTTGTCACCATGGCCCAGACGGCCACAGAAATAGTAGAAATTTCCTAAGTGTTCATAACTGAAACGAACCCAACAGGAGGTGGCAATCCCCAGTGCAAGTCGAGTCCCACGTAAAAGAGGCTTCGACACATCCAACGTAACACGAACACAGAGGAAGTCACCCTAAGCCAACTCCCCTGCCTCCAAATCAACCTCCTCAACCCGGCCAAGTTTCTGACCAATTAGAGTTCCAACCCGAACAGTACGAGCCCGTAGAGGAAGATCATGAAACTGTACCCAAAATGAGAAGTCCCGAAACTGAATTTGATGCACCTGTTTACTGCCATCAACTTCCTGCACTAATACTAAGTGCTTATCAAAAGACCACGGGCCCTCATGCAACACTCGCTCCTTATCACGTAGATCATCGAATTCAGCAAAGAAAAGATTGACATTAAGATCCCGAAAGCGCACACCACGCACCGCTCGCCACGCTCGCTTCATAGTTAACTTGAAAGCCTCCCGGTTGAAGTGTTTTTCAGTAAAAAGAGTAAGAAGTAATCCCTTACCCTGAACCAGAGAAATGTCTTCCAAGTCGTCAGTGTCCACCAAAACCGCTTCCTCCTCCTATTCAGTCAGAGATAATCTCTGATATTTACTATAATAATAATAATAATAGTAATAGTAATAATATATAATAACAACAACAATAAACAATTTCCAAAATGTGACCACCGATTGTCTTTATATAGGTTTACAATATTCAAAGAATTAAAAATAGAATAAAACTCTAAAAATCAATACCAATAGCAATATAATAATTTCATGCTTTCGTCCATATATAAAAGTCTTAATTATTCCAGCTGCTTAATTAGATTTTCATGAATGAATGCTTAGAAATAATACTCACAGATCATTAACATATTTATGCAATAGTGGCAAAACCGGCCTAGGCCTCTACATACAACAGGAGCAATTAAGGTTAATAGGGATGTTGTACAAGGAGAAGATGCTGAGGTAATTGGATGTAAGTGTTCAACCAATTAAGATTTATGTTTAGGACACTGAATGCAACAACTTTAGAAACTTTTTTTTTTTAAGAAAAACTGTCATAATTCATTTATCAGAAAAACTTACATCCATGACTGGATATAATATTTTAGGATGTCCCCATATCAAACATGACATCATAAACCAAAATAACGCGTTTAAAGCTCCATCAGTATATTATTTTCTTTTGTGACTGATATGGTCTTTATTATTGCTGACACTCTTTACAGACAAAAAGGTCTAACAGATAACACTCTCTACCAAAACAGAATCCCAACCTCACCCTTCATAGAAAGAGAGGATTCAACTTTTACAGACAAATGTTTGAAAGATGAACTCTTCTTTTATTTTAATCAATAATAAGGAAACCGAAACAGAAAGTATCAAGATAGATGCAAAAAGAACGAATTACAGTTTGAACCAATTTCGGTAGATTTTAGAATCTATGACAGTCTATAAAGGCAACACACTTGTCTCTTTTCAGCGATAAAGGTGAGATCTGAAAGGTTTGGTGGCGGCGAGTCTAGTGAGCTAGCAAGTGTGTCTAGAAGAGCTGTCGTAGGGGCTGGTGCGTGAGGACTATGCTCAAATGTGGGCAGCACGTGAGACCCCTCGCAGTGATTTTCACAAAACCACTACTTTCCTCTGAACAATTTTCGATTTATGAATCTGCTTGTGTTGCGCATATCTCTCAGGAGTTGCCAAAAAGCTGTAGATATGTTTTTTTTTTAGCCTTGAAGAAAGGAAAATAAAACTAAGCAAAAAAAAAATCTTGATAGACAAGGTGGGTGAATAGAGGAAGGAGGCAAGGAGAGAGAGGAGTAGGAAGCCTACCCCTCTGGCAAAAATTAGATATGGAATCCTTAATTTTTCATGAAAAAGAAGGGGAAGGAGACACCTAGGGTTTTTTCTTTCCGTCAATAAATAACACTTCAGAGACTTATATATGCGGCATGCATGGTTATTATTGGCTGCGGATTTTGCTAACAAATATTGTTCTTGAAGGCTATTCTCTAGAGATCATTCAAGCATTATATTTTGTTATATAATTTA